>NC_138961.1:236667500-236927500 GCF_055761805.1 Camellia sinensis | reverse complement strand
AGCATCCCCCAAACCAATCTTACCAATCTGTTAACAGTCCTTTTTTGTGAACATGATTGTATTATGGTTTAAAAAAAAAAAGAAAAAAAAAAAGAAAAAAGAAGAATCAAACAGGCAGAAATTGTTTGATCAAACAAGTGAAAAATTGTTGTATTTGATTTTCATCATTATGATTGTAATTCATTAGATTTCATTATAAGAAATAGTGTAATGTATATTGTGTTTTGATTTTTGATTATGTGTTGTATTTGATTGGGTTTGTGTATAGTGATTCGATATTTAAAATCCGAAAATTCTGTTAATTGTCCTTTTTGGTGAACATGATTGTATTATGGTTTTAAAAAAAAAAAAAAAAAAAAAGAGCAGAAATTGTTTGATCAAACAAGTGAAAAATTGTTGTAGTTGATTTTCATTATTATGATTGTAATTCATTAGATTTCATTACAAGAAATAGTGTAACGTATATTGTGTTTTTTATTTTTAGTATGTGTTGTATTTGATTGGGTTTGTGTATAGTGATTGGATATTTAAAATCTTGAAATTCTATTAACAGTCCATTTTTGTGAACATGATTGTATTATGGCTTTAGAAAGAAAAAAAAAAAAAAACCGGAGCAGAAATTGTTTGATCAAACAAGTGAAAAATTGTTGTAGTTGATTTTCATCATTATGATTGTAATTCATTAGATTTCATTATAAGAAATAATGTAATGTATATTGTATTTTTGATTTTTTATTAGATTTCATTATAAGGAATAGTGTAATGTATATTGTATTTTTGATTTTTTATTATGTGTTGTATTTGATTGGGTTTGTGTATAGTGATTGGATATTTAAAATATTGAAATTCATTTTTAGTTTTTTCTTTTTTTAGTTATATTTTGTTTCAATTGGATATTTAAAAGTTGTTTGCTTCATTTGGTTTCAATTGGTCAATTAACTTATGTATCACTTGGATTAATATGTATTGTGGTCTTTCATAAAAATTATATGTTTGAGCCCTACTAACTTGCAGCAACGTCTAAAATTATGGATAGCTCTCACCCTCATCATCCCCACCATTCCCACCATCACCAACATATTTCAATGTTAACACCCTTTTTTCTTTTTTTCTTTCCAGGTTAGTCAAATGGGATGAGGATTGTTAACATTAAATGGGTTAATGTGAAATGTTAACCTGACGGTTAACATTAAGCTGAAAGTAAATTAGATGGTCAAATTTTTACTCATAGTTTCAAATTAGACAAAATATTTTTGGTATTTATTGAATACTTTTGTATTTACTTAAGCTTTTTTTGGCACATTATTCAGTGGTGATTTGTAGAATGATGATGAGTTGTGGTGCATAGAGGATGTGAGCAGTGGGTTTTGTTTTGGGGTAATGTTCTTTTGCTTTTTATTTATATATTATTTTGAGAAGTGCTCTTTCATTTCGAAAAGATATATTTTGGTAATTCTTTTGGATATATTTATTTATTTTTTGTGTAAGTTTTTTCAATTGTTTTTGATATTGGTATTTATCTAAGAAGCTTTCAATTGTAGTAAGAGTGCTTCAAAACAGAAAATCACTTCCAATTTAAATGCTTTATTTACATTTTTGAAGCATTGTGTTGGTGGTCATATATATCTGAATAATTACTTTAAATTTGCTTAATAGGTTCACATTAGAGAGCTTGAGGAAGAAGTGAAACTTCTTAAGAACCTTTCGCATCCAAACATTGTGGTAAGTATTTGATTTGCATTCTTATTAAAGCATTTTAATGTTTCCTTTTGTTGCTCATCCCTTAGAAAATAATTCAAATATCTTTCTGTGCCTATCCATAAATCTTCAAAAGGTAAGGTATGACTTCCAATTTCTGGTTGTAATAATAACATTCTAATGATTTGAGCACATGCAAGTTTGTTCAAAATTATATAAGTGGTGATCCTCTCCACCATACATAGAACTTTAAACCCAAATGAAAGTATAATTTTTCAAGGCAATTAAAATCCATTGGGGTTTTTGTTTGATAATTTATCGTGGTATTGCTTTGCTTTGTTGACAGCTATTATAGGCAGTTTGGAAGTTGATTTCAATAATTTGTTACTTCCATAATTCTTTGATTTTGAAGACCAACACATGAAAGCTAAATTTCTTACTTTCATGACAGCTATTATGGGCAGTTTGTTATGTACCAAAGGCATGTAGCTAAATTTTACCGTAGATAATGATTTGGTTGGATGAACTACTATAATGACACTCATATTGTGAGCTCTCTCTCAGTTGAAGTGGAATAGCTCTTGAATTGGTCCTATACTGGAGAACATAGCGCAATAGCAGAGAAAGTTCTTGCAGCTGCTTTTGCTCAGGTCTCTTTGTGCAGACATAAAGTTAACTTTTTCTGATAAACCAAAAAAGGGCATCTTATATTCATTGTTCATCTAATATACACTTTTAGCAATTTCTGGGCAGATGTCAAGTGCCTTCAGTTTATAAGTTGTAATTAATCCTGGGCAGATTATTAGAGAATACAAGTTGTAATTAATCCTGCAATATGCTGTTCTGGATTGTTATTTCTCCTTCAGTTAACAAGTAATTGTTTGAGAGGCTTTCTTGAATTTTGTAGCCTCTCGTCTCTGTGATATATGAATTGCCACTTCCAGCTATTTGGAAGAAATTTTTTAAAGATCTATAATCTTGCACAGCAGATTTCATTGTCTGAAATCATGCTAGTTTATTTAAATATTTATAGCCTCTGCAGAAAATATGACAGAAATCATACTTTGGTAAGTTCTGGATCCTCCTATGTGAAATTTAATTATACACTGAGAGTATACTATTGAATGGTGTATGAGCAGAAATTTGTTGGGGAATGTAGCGGACAATGCATATTTTTGTTGCATACTGATAAGTTTGTGGGTTGCATTTGGTTTTTAACAGGACCTCAATCTATTGCAAATGCTCTGGATGGGTTGACCCTCTTCTCGCAGTATGCCATGTTGGGAGAAAGCCCTCTTTGAATTTCCAGAAATTATCATTTGGCAAAGCCAGTACAGAATCTTAGATCAGTTCTTTTGGATTAGTAAGACTTCCTTGGGAGACTTGCTGGTGACTAATGTATCTGGATTATGCTTGTTTTCACATTTTAATGACAATTTGAATTTTGTACCTTTAGCAATGCATTAAACCAGTCTCTTCATGCAGTTTGGTGCGTTATTAGAGCGTCATCTGGTCTTGCTCTATTGCTCATCAAATGCAACACCAGTTGGGTCCATCACTACCAACTAAGGTTTTGAAAAGCAGTTATGGTTGCCGTAACGGTTGCCGTGATGCAGTAGTAGTTGCGGGGTGTAAAGATCGTAGTGTAACTGTTGCAGTAATTGAAATTGTGATTTTTTTAAATTTTTCTCACAATTTAAAGAAAATTCACCAATATGCATATATTTTTTTTTCTTTTCAGAATCACATTTATTGGGGTTTAAAATAAATTTTGATCATTTTTTGTTAATTTTTAAGCATGATCTAATATATTTCATATTTTCAAAATATTATAAAAGAAATTTTTTACATTTTGTTTCAACAATTAATGATTTTAAGAATAATTGATTTTAAATGTCTACAAATTATTTTTTATCAATACTTGAATTAATTGAATAAAAAATATTCACAATCATTAAATGAAAGGATTATAAAATAAAAATTGTACCATAATTAAAAAAAAAAGAATCATATAAGATTTTTTCTTTGGGTTTAGATCACTTGAGTATTTGTTCTTTTTTTTAGCTTTTGTTTTTTTTGTTTTTGGAAAAAAAGAAATTATTTAGAATATTGTAAAAGGGTGTAACGGTGTCTAATGAGCCGTTACGGTATTGTTATGGCGGTTACGTAACATCAAAATGGCTATTACACATGTAAATGTTCGTCACACTGTTATAGTAGTCATAACTGTTGGCTGTGATTATCACAACCATTACATAACGGTTATGACCGTTTTTTAAAACCTTGCTACCAACAGATCAATGCCAATGGTCATACCAAGAAGAGACGCAAGGCTATGGCCATTTTTTAAAACCTTGCTACCGACAGATCAATGCCAATGGTCATACCAAGAAGAGATGTAAGTTGAGTGAATGGTTGCAGAACAAAATCATGTGACATTCCAAGAGCACCAATTATGTTTTTGGTAGATCGACTCCATGGGCAGTGGTGGCAGAATGCTGCGTCTGTACATCAAGAAACTTCTACCTACTGTGTGCAACTATGGATGGTAATGGAGCTTTGTCATGACTTTCTAAACTATTTTCTTCACCAACCAGTGCTCGCTGGTGCGAATTGACCTCAAAGATGAGTGGCTTAGAGCATGACACACCACTCATGATGGGCTAATAGGTTCCACCCAATTGAGATGGATGATAAAGTTGCCGACATATCAAACTTGCTTGAGCCAACAGTCAGTCACAGAAGTCCACTTGGAGTGTCTTGAATGAAGCATGGGTGCGGTGTGGGTGTGGGTATGCTAATACGACAATTTTTTTTAAAAGTAAGGTATATGTATAACTGGAGTATGTCAATTTTTTTTTTAAAAAATTTAAAAACTAAACGTTCAACATACAAATCAAAGTTTCAATATCAAAACTAAAAAGAGAATAACTTGTCTGAAAAGTTATATAATTCTTTTTTTTCCTTTTTTGATTGTCTAAATTAGGGTGCAAAAGAAAGCAAAATCATAACTCATAGGCAATGGATGTTGGAAATAAATTACTTGATATTTTCAAAATTGAAAGAAGAATAATTATAGCGATCCTGATTTTACCCCGACCTTTATTGTGTTCCGGACTCGGATTCCGTGATTGTTTACTGTTGTCTATGTCTTGTTTCCTCCCTTTAATTCTTTGAATTTGAGTTTTGGGACTTGTTGGGCGAGTTTAGAACAGGTTGGTTGTCTTTTGGTACAAATGGTTGTTGCCCAAATTTTGGCCTCTTTGCTCGAGCGAGGCTTCTTACGCTCGAGCGAGCCCTGTGTAAATTAGGGGTGAGCAGCGGATATACCGATCCGCCAAAACCGACCGAACCGAACCGATCCGCCGCATTTTGGACGGATGCGTGATGACGAGCGGACGGTTGCGGATTGATTTTCTTCAATCCGCCAATTTGGCGGACGGATGGCAGATTTAAGGTTCCTTTGGCCGCAACCGAACCGCCAAACCGCGAGCACCCTTAATAATTTTTAAAACTTTGTGTTTTCAATTTGTTTAAATATTTTATTTGTGTTTTCAATTGAAAAAGAGCTCAAATATTCTGTTGAATTTTTTTTTTTAATTTGAATATATTTTTTGAATTGAAAAAAATAAACGTATTATTTATCTATATTTTTTTTATTTTTAAATCTAACTCTAAAAGTAATAAATAGAAAATATGATATATGTTGGTTGGTTTTTATTTTCAAAAACATATATAAATGTAACAATACAGAGACATATAATCTCTACTATTGCTCTATTCATGGTTTTGGTGGTTTGAATTATTTTTATATTTTAAGAACTACAGATTGTAATATTTTATATGGATGAGGCATGCTGTGATTGTAATATGTGAATGAGACATGCAGTGATTGTGATATTCTAAAGTTTCAAACTTTTTTTCGTTAGATGAGGCATGCAGTAATTGTAATTGTAATTCTTTTTTAAGTCATTGACTGTAATATTCTCTTTTTTTTTTGAGGAAGTGCACAAGTTGAACTATGTTAAAAATTTATAAAATTCCAAACCGCCAAACCAATTCGCATCCATCTGCCAAACCGCCAATCCGCTCAATCCACATCCGCCGGATTGGTGGACGGATGCGGATTGATTTTTTCCAATCCGCCAATCTGGCGGACGGATGGCGGATTGAAGGTTTTGTGGCCGCAACCGACCCGCGCCCACCCCTAGTGTAAATGTTTCTTCGCTCGAGTAAGGCTTCTTGCGCTCGAGCGTGCGTCTGCGTTGGGTGGTAGACTTGAAGCTTTGCATTCTACGCTCGAGCGACACTTCCTTTGCTCGAGCCAGGCAACCTTTTTGTGTCTGGTCGCTCGAGCGAGCACTCTATCGCTTGAGCGAGCATGGTATACATCAGTTCACAGCAGCACTGTTTTGGCTTCATTTTTGATCTCTTTTCACCCACAAACCCTAAATCTGCAATCTCTCTCTCTAGAAGTCGCCTTCTCTTTAAGGTTTCATCTACATTCATTGAGTTCTTGACCCTAGTCTCTTTGAGAATAAGGTAGAGGGCTTCAAGAGCTTTGTGTTGATCCAAGTAAGGATTGATTTCGTCATCTTTGGAATTTTGATCTTGCTTGTTTGTCTTCTACACTTGAGGTAGGAAATTTCTACACTCTCATATGGTTTTTAGCTTAGTTATTTACTATTGTGTATAGATGATGAGATATGGTTGTGGTTTGGACAAAATCTAGGATTTGAGTGTGAATGAAAAGATGGGTTTTGATGAATATGGGGTAAATGGGTATTAGGTTTGAATATATGATCATGTTGTGCCAAAATAGTTGGTTTTGGTGAATTAGGTTGATATTTGGAAAGAGGGGGATTTTGCCATAATTTTGATTAAATCATTATTTTTCATAAATAATTGGAATTAACATTGAAAATGTGAAATTGGAAGGTTGTGGTTATAAATGGTGATATTGGATATTTAATATTTCACCTATGGAAGTTTTGAATAAACTATTTATTTTGAGATTGAACATCTCTTTAGAAATAATTGTATTGGACTATCGGTGGAGGATAGTTATGATTGTTGTAGAAATTGCATGAGAATTAGACGATTTAATGCTAATTTATTGTTAGTGTCATTGAATATAACCATGTTATAAATACATTATATATGTATGTTTATTGGGAGGAGAAATGGGATGTACTCCATATATGACTATATTTATAAATACATTGTATATGTATGTTTATTGGGAGAAGAAATGAGATGTACTCCATATGTGATTACGTTTATAAATACGTTGCATATGTATATTTGTTTGGGAGGAGAAAGAGGATGGACTCCATTTAAAGCAAGTTGGCCGGAGTGTCTTGGGTGAAAGATTCGAAATTTCATATATAAATGGGTGCCGGTTCCTTCGGACGAAATATCCGTAAAATGGCAAGGTTTGAAGTGTTTATGGGTTTTTTGCATAGTTGGAAAACCATTGAGTTGTAGCCTCATTTTGGTTGTTGAAGGATAATGAATTTGACTCATGAATTGGGTAGTATATATGAATTGAAAATGAATTGAGGGAAAATGGAAAGAGGTTAGGTCTTAATGGCATATGAATATGCAAGCCATGTGGATGTTTTAGTATCGGTATTGTTTATGCACGTGGTATTTATACTTTTGCTAAACTTCATACATTGTGTTAGATTATCTCTACTGGGCTGTTGGCTCACCCTATACGGGAATATAATTTTCAGGTGCAGGTGAGGTATTTCCTCAAGACAATAAGCTGGATGGACTTTCGGGAAGCAAGAGCTTCTTATTTATGTTTTATGTGTGTATGCTTATTATTTGTAAAACCAATGACTTAAGTTGTAATGAGCGAGACTCAATTTGTGTAACCAGACAATGATTTGGAAAGATGTAAGCTTACATTGCATATAACTGGTTGTTAAATAGTGAATTCTGATATATGAAAGTATGTTGTTTCTCATATTTATTCCGCATATGAGTTGTCTTTATTGTATTATTTTGGTGGTGTTACAATAATAAAGGCTGCAATAAATTCTAGCATCTATAAAAAAAAAAAAAAATCACTTTGCCGTACCCACAACGTACCCATGCCGTACCCGGCATGTATTTGTCATACCCGGCATGTATTTGACATACCAATATGCATATTGTCGTACCGATATGCGTATCCGCACTTGATAAATACCCGATACTCATATGACACAGTTTTTAGAATACCCTGCTTCTAGAATACCCTGCTTCATAGCTTGAATGCTCTTTCCCTTTATTACGTGTAAAGTCATATCCACTGGCCCATACTACAAAGGAGGCTATTTGGATGGGAGGGGATTGGACTCACCCTGTGGTGTACATTTAGCCTCGTCCCATGTATATAATAATTGCATTAATTTTCTTATCCTTTTAAGGGCTCATTGCAAACATATAGCATCGCAATCTTCTCATCCTATAGCATCGCAATCTGCACAAAGTAGTGGGGTAAGAAAAAAAAGAAAAAAAAAAGGAAGCAATGACCATGGAAGCTTGTTTTCTCTCCTCAAACTCATTTTCCAAAACCATAACATTTGTCCCTTCAATCAAATCTAAAGTGCTTGCCCACCATCCAAAGAGAAATCACAATCAGTTTCAATCCAAGAAAGTTGGCATTCCATCTCCTATTACATGTAAGTACTTGAAATTAAATTCCTTCAATGTAAATAATTTTTGAAAGCTTCTAATGATTTTGTGAATCATATATAGGTTGCCATTTGGGGTCATCATCCTCACCAGAAGATGATAGCAAACCTGTTCATAATTCCGATTGGCGATCGTTCAGAGCAAGATTAGTAGCCGGCGAGCGAGCGCTAAGGCCAGAACTAGAAGAGCCTACCTCTCTGGTGGTTCAGCATCAGCATCAGCCTCCAACTGTATCAATTGGTGACAAGTGGGCACATACCATCCACGAACCAGAGAAGGGTTGTTTGCTCATTGCCACAGAGAAGCTGGATGGGGTCCACATTTTTGAACAGACGGTGATCCTGCTCTTATCAACCGGTCCAGTGGGTCCAACCGGAATCATACTCAACCGCCCTTCACTTATGTCCATCAAGGAAACCAAATCAACGGTTCTAGATGTGGCGGGGACTTTCTCGGATAGGCCATTGTTCTTTGGAGGGCCACTAGAGGAAGGGTTGTTTTTGGTGAGTCCCAAAGAAGGCGGTGGCAGTGGTGGTGGCGGTGGCAGTGGTGGTGATGGTGGGGTTGAGAGGAGTGGGGTGTTTGAGGAAGTGATGAAAGGTTTGTACTATGGAACCAAAGAGAGTTTGGGGTGTGCTGCTGAGATGGTGAAGAGGGATGTGGTTGGGGTTGGGGAGTTCAGGTTCTTTGATGGGTACTGTGGGTGGGAAAAGGAGCAATTGAAGGATGAGATAAGGGCTGGATATTGGACTGTGGCTGCATGTAGCCCAAGTGTAATTGGGTTGGGTGATATTGTTGGGCTGTGGGAGGAGGTCCATGGGCTTATGGACCCTAGAAAGGTTTGGTGACCCACCCTCTTAAATGTGGGGAATTAAATCTATGTCAAAATGTAGGTATAACATGTTGGGTTTTCAAGCTCTAGAGTGCCTCTTGTACATCATGTATTTTAACAATTGTTGTAATAGTGGACTTGAAATTGGGGAATGTAGTTTTGGATTTTAAACTTTATGAGCAATCTCTCTTAACTTCATAACAGCGTCTGCATCTCCAACATTATACTATTTAGGTATAATAATAAAAAAATAATAAAATGCTGTGAAAAGAACACATATAACATGTTATGATATATGTATAAATCAATAAAAAAAATTGATCTTATTGTGCTATAGAATATTTAACTTAAATAAATATTTATGATAATTTTATATAAATATTAAATTATAATGTAGCAAAAGATGAAATTTTATTTACTTAAATAATTAATTAGTTAATAAATATTAATATTTAAATAAAAACCACATATATAAAGAGAATGATTGTGGGTGTGAAGTGACAAGAACTTACTAGTATAATTAAAAATTAGTATACTAATATTTAAAATAAAAATAAATAATTTTAATAAACCTTACATATAACTAACATAACAACGAGATTTTTAATGATTTTTCTCTGAATATATCATCATCTAGTCAATCGTTTACTGGACAGTTAGTTCAGATTTATGGGCTTATTATCACAAGCCTATTTAGATGATTTGATTAGTTAATTCCATAAAATTTTATGTTTTTATTATTCATAAAAAAAAAAAATCCATACTAATCCAATGGTAAGCCCATATAATGGATTTAAAACATGCCCATATCTTTGAGAAAAACCCCTACATTATTCCGTACTATATATTTACGTACACATGGTCTGGATTGGGGTAAAACCAGGACCAATATGTTATTTATGATTCTTGAAAAATTGAAACCAAATTCGTTTAAATCGTGGAGTCAATCCAAACTAATCCGTTTAAACACGGATTGGATCGGTTTAGGATCACGGATTGACATAATTAAATAACAAAAAAATATAGAATATTTTAATTTTATAAAAACATAAACATAGCATCAAACAAAAGCAATAAAACTGGATAGACATTACACAAAGCAGAGTTCTCCTTTGCATTAAAACTAAAATAGCATCAAACAAAAGCAATAAGAAAACTAGCTTTAGACAAACAAAAGTAACAAAACTTCATGAACAGAAGCAACAAACAAACAAAAGCATAGCAGCAACATAGCAGCAACATGGAATAAGAGTTTAGCTTTTATACGAAATAAGAAATGATATTATATGGAAGGGTCTATAGTATATAGACTATTTGTATACGGTCCGGATCAGTTCCAATCCGGAATCATGGGATTCAATCCGGAACCAATCCATAAGTGGCTTACGGATTTTTAAATTTCCAATTCGGAACTGAACCACGGATTCAAAAAATCAATCCAAACCTACTAGATTGGACTGGACTAGATCGGATTACGAATTATACGAATTTCTTGCTTAGCCCTGTTATACGTATACACATTCACGCGCATTACGCCTGTTGGAAACCTTTAAGCCTTTGGATAGATTTGTTTGACTTTTTTTCTTAATTTTTATAAGAGAAAAAATAAAATAATTATAATTTAAATATTACATTTTATTTTATTAATTTTTTAATTTATTTCATCTTTTTGCAACTAAACTAATCCCACAACCACATGCCAACAATGCTGATGAAAATGGGACTTGTTTCTCTGCTGTGGAACCGAAGAAGAAGAACAATAACAATAACAACAATGGCAAAAAACGAACATAGCGAGCAAGAAAGGAAAAGACCTAGATCTGATCTGCAGGGTGGGTTGGAGAAATCCGCCTGCCTTTTCACGTACGGCGGTCCTCAAGCCCGACGTTGTACGGCCTTGATTTGGACGACAAGAGTTACAAGAGAAGAAAGTTACGCCGAAGGTGTTGTAGTGAGATCCTCAGAGCCAGAGCCTGAGCTTGATCTTGATGAGCGTTTTCGTAGAGGTACACTACAAGAAATCGCACCTTTGGCGACCATTTTGGCGACTAAACAAATTTTAGTCGCCGAAAGTACATTTTTTGGTGACTAAAATTTAAATTTGTCGGCGTTGGTTCAAGATATCGCTACTAAAATATTTTAGTCAATAAATATTACTTATTGGCGACTAAATTTAAATTTAGTCGGTAAAAACTTCACTTTCAGCAACTAAAAATTTGATTGGTCGCTGTTAGTCCAAATTTTAGGCCAAAAAAAATAAATTAATCAACAATATTGGTTTTTCCCAACTAAAATTAAAATTAGTCGCCAAATCGTACTTTGGGCGACTAATATTTTCGTCTCTGTCCAATAATCTTTTGGCTACAAAAAAATTTAGTCAGGAGATCTATTCCTTTGCCGACTAATACAGAAATTAGTCGCTAATTTTAGTTTGGACAATAGTTGATTTGTATGGACTTTGACATTTAAAGTTATTTATTTTTTGTATATGGATGCAGATTGTGGAATGATTGATAGTATGTATCATTTTGTTTATATACGTATTACAGGTTGCATGGAATATAGACAGGTTGTGGAGAAATTATAATTTTGCGATAAAACAGAATATCATGTTTTTGGCGACTTAAACAATTAGCAGCTAAAATGAAATTGGGAAAATACTTTGGGCGACTAAAAATTTTGTAGCAAAAAAAAATTAGACATTTGGCGACTAAAAGTTTTGTAGCAAAAAAAAAAAAAAAGACATTTGGCGACTAGTTTTGTAGCCAAAAGAAAATCAAACATTTGGCGACTAAAATATTTCATAGCTAAAAACAAAAGGTAAAGAATAAAAACACTTTCGCCAATTAAAAATTTAGTAGCAAAAAATGTGAAACTTTAGGCGACTAAATATTTAGTAGCCAAAACAAGACCTCTTTGCAACTAAAATTTTAGTAGCCAAAAATGTGAGACTTTAGGCTACCAAATATTTAGTAGCCAAAACAAGAACTCTTTGCCTACTAAAATTTTAGTAGCCAAACATGTGAGACTTTAGGTGACCTAATTTTTAGTAGCCAAAACAAGAACTCTTTGTCGACTAAAATTTTAGTAGCTAAAAATGTGAGACTTTAGGCGACTAAAAGTTTGGTCGCTGAAAATGTACTAATTTAATTTAATGTCCAACTTTTTGGCGGCCAAAAATTTAGTCGGAAATTGAATACATTTAGCGAATGACCTTTACCGACAATTCTTCGACGACTACTTCTGCGGCCAAACAATTTAGTCGCTGAAACCCTTTGGCGACTAAAAATTTAGTAGCCAAAAGTGAAAATTCTTGTAGTGGTAGCGGTGGATTGCGTGAACTCACTCCATTGAAGTCGAAGTCGAAGTCGAAGTCGAGTTCGAGTTGGGCTCCCTATGGTTCCATGGTCGTCGCTCTCGTCTCTGCTGTCTACGTCCTTGGTGATTGCATTTCAAACACTACAACCGATAAAGGATGGATTATTAGATGGAGAAGTGTTTGCATGACTTTTGTGTCGAAAAAAATGGATTTTTCATAACGCTTTCATAATCCCTCAAGTGTCAAATTTGTAATAAGCATAGTAGTGTGTGAAGTGTTGGGATCGGGGATCCCGCCCAAGACCTTATAGAAATTATTCCATGCAGAAAAACACACCCACACTCAAGGAGACACAATATTTAACGTGGTTCGGCCTCAATGCCTACGTCCACGGGAGAGTAGCTGGTTATCACTATAACAATGGAGATATTACAGAAAGATTACAATAGAGGAGGAGCTCGCACTCTCCTCACTCACCCACTCACCCGTCTCCCTCGCTCACACCGAGGGAGACGGTCTCTCCGCCTCACATATCTCACTCTCTGACTTGCTCTGTTTTTCACTCTCTCTCTATTTCAACTCTCCCCTCAACCTCTATTTATACACCAATGAGGGAGAGCCTCATTGGTCACCACCTACCCTCTTCCACTCTTTAATGGGGTTGGTAGAGTGGGAGAGCCACTTCCATTGGGTGGAGAAAGTGGGTTCTCCAATGGGAGCTCACATGGGATGATCCAACAAAGCCAACAAATCACCCCCTCAACCCATGTGAGGTGATAAACTGCACACACTGCTGCTAATCTTGTCACGCCCAAATTTCAACAGAATCTTCATCTCCTCATTGAGACGCTACATCCCTTGAAGCTAGAGATAATACACCAGAGATACAAGAAGAGGAGGGAATCCTACATCCTCAACTCAACTCATACCACTCTCTGATTTGGAGAGAGCCTCTGCTCCTATCTCCCTCAGATCTCTTCTACGCTTCCTGTCTCGGATGTCTTTACTTGTTATGCTTGAACTTGCGCAACCAAGATATCTTGACACCCCCTGATTGGATGTCCTGCACCCCCTGCTCGGGATACCCTTGCATTACCGTGCAACTCCTTGCATGATGAACACTGGAGCAACTAGAAAACTTCAGAGTTTGACACATCAACATCCTCAATTTTCCTTGCTCGGAGCTTATTTCTGAACAACCAGCCTTTGCTTTCTGCACTTCAGAACAACTTTCCAGCGATCTCATACGCCCGTTGTCTGTGCTGCAATCCCTGATGTTCGGTTCTGTCTCACTTGTACGTCCGTACTGATGTTTGACAGTTAGCCCTTCTGCCAAGACAACTTCCACCGCTCTGTACAAGTTACCACTATGCAACTCCGTGTATAGTGCTCGCACCCATGGCTTCTGGTCTCCCTGCGTCAAGCTTGCTTGAGAGATCTGCATCAACTCTATCATCTGCTGCCATGGAACTAAAGAAACCACCATAGAGAAATAAGACTTGCCACTCCTTGGCACGCACTCCTGCGTTTTACCTGTCTCAATTTCTCTGTCTAGAAGTTCCTGTGAACTGTCAACAACCCGCTGCTACACACTCTTCTCGTGCCTCTGTACGACACTCTAGCGTACCCTTGCACTGTTGCATGTCTGCAATTAAAAACTTCTGCGCTTAGGATGTTCCTCTGCAACTATTGTTCTACATGTCCACTTACCATTAGTACCTACTCGTATACAGTAGCTCCAACAGCCACAGTATTTCCCTGAGCCTGTACTAGTTGCCAAATCATCTATCCGTCGATGAATGGTCTTCTCTTTTGATTGAACCAGATCCTCCGATCACCTCAACAACCAGGAAAGTTCCCAGGAAAGACTGGTGGGGTCACAACCGGTCCCACTTAAGAACCAGTCTCCTTAGACAGTGTCTTTTTGACAGAACTTTCCTAGACCTTTGAGATAATCATGTCTGCAATCCTCTGATCGCCCCTGACCAATCCTGATCTCCCTCGATCTGCCATTTGATCAAGCCTGATCTCCTCTGGTCTTCTATGATCTATCTCAATCTGTATCTGGTTGTCCAATCTGGTCAGAATCTGCCCATTCTAACCTCTTCAGTGAATCCGCAACATTCCATAATATCCGGCAACCTTCCTTCGAGTATTGAAGATGGCAAACACCCATGTTTTGACAATCTTTCCAAACCGTTCAGAATTTCACTATTCTGACCTCGCGGTTGCGTCCGGAGCGGTCCATTTAGCTAGAACCAACCTTCGTTGCATTTCCGGGGACCTCACTGAAAATTATCCCCGAAAGCTGGGCCACACCACAATTTTTTGAAAATTCTGGGCCAAATTACAATTTTCAGAAGTTCAGGGAATATTCCGTGTACCAACAGAATATTCCGTACACTGCCCCTGACGCCGTCTGCCACTTTAATCTGCCTTCCTTTTACAGAAACTCCGTCTCCAAAATCTGACCGTACGGATGTGTCCGGAATACTCCAAATAGTCGGAAACCACTATTGGATCACCAAAAACGGACTCCAAATGGCTTCGATCTAGCCAAAACATTTTGTACGCCTCAGATCTGCGGCTGCACCGTAGCCGCGAAGCACTGGATCCCTCCCTGCCTCTGGCTGACGGGGCAGACACGTGGCATCCCTTTGCTGACGTGTCGCCACGTGTTGCCGACGTGGCACGCTGACGCGGCATGCGCATGCCTTACACGCGCCTCCCCCACTTACCTTCTTCCTTCCGCCGCGCGTGGGGCGCATACACGCGAGTGAGATGACGCGCCGGCTTTCTGCACGGCGCGTGGAGGCGCGTGCAGAGACTGGGACTCACGCGCCTTCTTCAGGTGGCGCGTGAGAGCGCGTGGGGACTCCTCTGGGTGTCTGCTTTATATTTCTGGACTCCTCTCGTCGAGCCCTTGCTCCTGGTATGCTCAAAATCTGATTTCGAGCAACTTGATTTCTGGGCAGTTTCAAACAACACGCTGTTTTTGTTCCGAAACGCCATCGACGAGGCTCTGATACCACTTGTTGGGATCGGGGATCCCGCCCAAGACCTTATAGAAATTATTCCATGCAGAAAAACACACCCACACTCAAGGAGACACAATATTTAACGTGGTTCGGCCTCAATGCCTACGTCCACGGGAGAGTAGCCGGTTATCACTATAACAATGGAGATATTACAGAAAGATTACAATAGAGGAGGAGCTCACACTCTCCTCACTCACCCACTCACCCGTCTCCCTCGCTCACACCGAGGGAGACGGTCTCTCCGCCTCACATATCTCACTCTCTGACTTGCTCTGTTTTTCACTCTCTCTCTATTTCAACTCTCCCCTCAACTTCTACTTATACACCAATGAGGGAGAGCCTCATTGGTCACCACCTACCCTCTTCCACTCTTTAATGGGGTTGGTAGAGTGGGAGAGCCACTTCCATTGGGTGGAGAAAGTGGGTTCTCCAATGGGAGCTCACATGGGATGATCCAACAAAGCCAACATGAAGCACCCAAAACCGAAATTTGAACTAAATGAGGCCATTGCTTGGCTTGCAGCCTCAAGCCATGCCTGGCAGTGGATTTCAAATTGAACATGAACGCATGGTTTTAAAAATTGGCCGAAATCTCTTGCTAGGTACGATAATGGTTTTGGCGGCCTATTGCAGTGGTGTGACAAAAAAACACACTCATAACAACGGCCACCACCATTATGTAATGGCCTATTGCAATGCCTTTACAACTCCTGTGTAGCCAGTATGTAAAGCCGTTGTTTCTAGTTATGTTTGAAGCTATTAATATGTTCATGACTCTATGACTATCAAAATGAAACATGATTCGATAATTGTTTTTCATAATTAGGAAGAAGGTATCCATAGGTACATCATCAATAAAATATAGAAAATTAATACATAATCTCCACAACAACTTTAAAATAATGTGAAGTTTAGTACATAAACCATATCTTGTTTAAAAACAAAACTAAATCTACCAAAAATTATTTTGGATCCTATTACATGTTATTATGAAATTGTGTGGAAAAAGAAGGGAAAAAATAAAAATAAAAAATCAATAGCTCCGGTTGTAGCCTACCTGCAACTGTGTCCCCACCACAGTGGCCACCACGTTTAAAGAGATGAATGAGCTAAAACAGTGAAGTGGAAGTTGAGTTGAGTTTCAATAGTCTAACAGATTTGCAAAAATATAATGGTGAGGAAACTTAAATGATTCTTGAAAAGTAATAATGAGTTTACTTGATTTTTCATAATATACTCAACAAACTGATTTTTACTTTTAATTTTTTGAAAAATATACATTTTGTTGACTGCACTGGAATATACCTTTATTTTGTTCTTTATTTTAAATGGATGTTCATGGTGTAGGGATGGGATGCTGAGTGGGACAAAGAAAGTGAAGCATCTGTCTCTGAAGCAGTAGGGGAGTAGCTAGCTATAGAGAATGCACCTAGAGATATGGTTGCCAAAGACGTGAAGTTCTTGATACTATATAGGTCAGACCTTCGGGGAGCTCTACTTAAACTAACATTACTTGTTCTTTTTGTTGGTAGTCGCGCAGTTAACTTAGTATTAGGTAAGATTAAAAGAAGGTAATGTTTAATTCGCAACCGTTGGGAGGCTAAGGAATGAGCATTCTATTCCATTCTATTTTCATTCCGTTGAATTAAACATAACAAAGTAGTTTTTACCAAACAATCCTACAAGCACCATCAATGGACTCATCAGCTGCTAGTTCTTTGCATCTAATAAGATGCTTTCATGCTTAGGATAGGGACACATACCCTAGTCCAAGTTAGACGGTGAAAATGAGAGCCCAACCTTATATGTGTCCTGTATAGAAGTGGTGGCAAACAAGCAAGTTTCGAGTTTAAGCAAGTTGGGTTAAATTAGACAAATCAACCCAACCGACCAGTTTCCTTTATTGAACTCTTTTTCAAATGAACTGTGGAAGAGGTGGTGGTAGTGGAGATGGAGGTGATGGTATTGCGTGTTTTTATATTATCTTATATTATTAAAGATAGTGCGAGCATAACTCAGCGTAAAACTAATGTACTCCACTGTAAATAAATCAAATTCTACTTGTAATCTAATTAGTTGGCGAAACTTTACACTGTATTTGGTTGGAGGATTTGGAAAGAGATTTGGAAAGAGAAAAGGAAAATGTGTGTCAAATTAGGTGAAATGTAAGTATATTTTATTCACATTTTACCTGTCTTTTCCATTTCTCTTTCCAAATCGCTCATCAAATCTCCCAACCAAACACAACATTAAAGAATTATAAATACAAATAAATATGTACTGTACAATATAATATTGATAATTATTCAGTCAATTTTTTTCCTCCATTTCTATTGAACAATTTTTTTAAACCATAATTTCGGATCTTGATTGAGAAAGTTGCTCTGTATGACTCTCTTGCATCGGTGGCCTTATTTCATCAAAATTCATAACTGCAAGTGGTGTTTGGATATCTGTTGTTATTCCTAAACCTGTGCTTTAAGATTTTGAATCCATAGTGCAACTAACGAAGCACTCCCTATAGTGCCCCAAAACGCCATTGACTTGGGACAAAGCTTAAAAAAGAAGAGAGAGAGAGAGAGAGAGAGAGCTCCCCTTTCATTTTCCCTTTTTTGGGACACACTACAGAGGATCATCCGGATTCCAAGTTTTTTGGTGTAATTCTTATATACAATTATATTGATAATACCCTTACCCTCCCCCATCTGCCCTTCTTTCGAAATCTTTTCTACGCTCGTCAAATGATATTGGTTCAAAGATTTCAACGATTTTATTGTTGTTTGATCTTGTTTTTGTTTCAGGAAATTTAGTCAATTCGTGAATTATTTTCCAACGAATAGCCAAATCATGTGAATTAGATTTCATTCTTAAAATATATTAATCCTTGTGTTTTAATTCTTGTTCTGACTGTAACATTAAACCAAACTACTCCATTAGCCAAATTAGTTTGGATTCCTCCAATGATTACTTTTATTCGGTCGAAAAATCTTTTATAAAAAATTACTGCCAGAATAGAAGTATCTATCCCTTGGCGGAATAAGGCTGTTATGGTTATCTGTATTAATCTAATATGAATACATTGAATTTTAGGATATTTCTTTTTTCACCTTGCAACCTTTTTCTTATCAAAAAAAGGAATAGCAATATTTTCTTCTTTTGACCATTTTGCTTGAGTGTTACCACTGTATTGTTCAAACGCTCTTGCTGAAAAGAAGTTAAATTTTAAAAGTTTATAAATTTCTAGAACAACAATTTCTTGCATTTTTTTTTGAATTTTGCTAATTCTTCGTTGGTAAAATTTTTTTCTTCTTCGATTACATCTCCAAGTCGAATTGCCTGTAATTCTTCTTGAGATATACTATTTGCTTCTTGAGATATTTCTTGATTATCTATATTAGTCATCATAAAGATTAGTTCTTTATCTGAACTTTCTTCATCACTAGAAATTTCGTATAAGATTTCTTCTTCATCAGAAATTTCTTTGCCGTATATTATTTCAAAATCTTGTTCTTTAAGAACTTTGATAATTTATTTTGCACTTTTTCCCCCTTTTGGGCATACGGGTGGATAGTGACCCTCTTTATTACAAAGTAACATTTACAAGTTTTATTTTTTGAAACACTTGTTAGTTTCTTTTTTCAAATATACTTTTTTTTTTCGAAAAAGTTTTGTTCTTTTTCCAAGGTTTTCATTTATATTTTCTGTGTTTTTTAGAAAATCTTTTTCACTTGGGAAATGTATTACAACCAATTTTTCAATTTTCTTTTAAAATTTTATCAGAACATTTTTGACCATATTGATGAGTTGAAAATTTGATATTTTATTTGTTTTTTCACCTTTGCTTCTAGACACCGATCTACTATTAGCCTTAAAACATAATTAATGCGAAAACCAAGACTATCATATTATTCCTTCTCCATTTTTTTTTGAGAAAATCATGATATATTTTAATAAATAACCCATCCCATGGATTATGGAGTTTATGGAAAAATTGATCTAACCGGGGTTGATTTGCTGGTGGATCAATTAGATAATAATATTTTTTTAAAAGTTTGAACATAGTCTTCAAAAAGACAAATATTACATAATTCTAATTAAGTCAAAATATAATTTGCATCTGTTTGCAAATTACTATCTCCTGCAAAACCATATAAATTTTCTTTTATGATTTTTTGCAAACTCAGCTAATATTGTATCAAGTGTGAGAAAATTTGTCAATAAAGCTGTTTTTTGACTTTTTTCAATTTCAGATTTTTTCTACTGTCTTAACCATTGCAACACATCTCCCTGGAGAGTTGCTACAATATAATCAAGGATTTTTTTTCCTTTGACTAACTATTTTTATAATTGGTAATAATGATGGGCAATGATTGTGCCTAATCATCAATTGCTTGTGGTTGATCATTAAATGGAACATGAGACAAGTCTAAATAAGTACCATTTTGAGTTATTGGATACTTATGATTATTATCTTTTCTAGATATTATTGGCTCAGGTGTAGGATTAGAGGTACTTCCAGTGTTAGTATCATTTTTAATTTCATTTGTTTGAATAAAGTCAAATTTTTCTCCATCTCCCCATGTGCCAAATAATTCGGGATCAATTGGTACTTCTGTCTTTCTTTTCTTCTTATTTATTTCTGGTGAAACATCTTGATCTATTGTTTCTTCAGATGAGGATGATTGACTATCATCGTCATTAGTTGACATATTAATATCATAATTAAAGTGTTGTAAAAGAGTTTCATGTTCTATATAAGTTTCTCTTATCTGATCTAGTAGCTTATTTCTTTCATCAATACCTAAATCTGGATCTTTATATAATTTTCTCCAATAATCCAATATTTCAACAATTTTTTCATATTCAGTCCTATTATAGGTATTGGTTTGAATGTACCATAAAATAGTCTAGGAATGGAGTTATCTCCTGAACTATTCATACCATCATTGTCTATGAATGATATAATTTCTAATTTTGTTACCAAATTGTTTATTTGAGTTTTTGCTTCCTTGTTTAAGTCAATAGTTATTATAGAACCTAAATTGTCTATTTTAGATTCTATAGACTCCACTTTGGATTCTAGATAATTTTGATTTATTTTTTGATTTTTATCTAATTTAGAAAACCAAGAACACATAATATCAGTAATATTATTTAAACTAAAACACACACTATTTATATTTGCAGACTCTTTAGTGATATGCAAACTATGGTCATATTTATTATTAACATTATTTTTTATATTTCCAAAGCAAATTATATCTTCAGGTTTAATTGCCATTATAGATTGTTGTTGGTACCTAAGACCCTCCTAGTGTATTTTTCTGGTGCCTAAAACCTCTCTTTATGATCTTAAAGACTTAAAAATGCCTAACAGTCAAAAGATCTTAATGAGTATATGGCATTTGACATACACTAAGTATATAGGTTTTACAATAACTATAAATAAAACAAATAATTATGAAGATATAAAATACAAATGATACACAAAGACTAAACTTGACTAAAATTTTTTAATTTTTTTTTATAATTTCATTAAGCACACCATACACACTTATATATATCAAAATTTATACATAGATAGAAATACTTACATAGCTTGATCTTACTTTCAAAAGCTCTTCACCAAGCTCTGATCCCGTCTATCCCCAGCCTCCCACGCCCCTCCACTTATCTCATGAGCCGCTACCCCTTGCCTGCCTTTAGTAATTGCGAACCTATGTTCTCCTTCATTCCTCTTCTTTCTTTCATGTTCTTCTTTGTCTTTTTCACCACCTAAACTCTAGTACTATGTTTGGTTCGAATATTTGAGAAGGGATTTCAAAAAATAGAAAGGAAAAAAGTGTGTGAAACTAGGTGAAATATAAATATATTTTATTAATATTTCACCTACCTTTTGTCTTTCCTTTTCCAAATCTTTTTCCAAATCCTCCAACCAAACACAGCGTAAAAGAACAAAAAGAAGATAAAGAAGAGGGTCGTGGTTGCTGCTACCTCGGAAGAGAAAGAAGAAAACGGGTCGCAACTGGTTGGAAGAAAAAGAAAAAGAAAAAGGAAAGGGGGATGGCGCAACTGGGGGCTATCAACGAAGGGGGGACCTGGAAAAAGGTCATCGGAGGTGGGGTAGGGGTTGCCGAGATGTCCAAAAGGTAAGGTTAAGATTATGGTGGGTATTCAGAAAAAAAAGAAAGGAGACCATTTTGAATATGCGACTATGGTCCAAAATAATTAAGCGGACCTATTAGAAGCTTCCTTTGTTAATTTCATGTACTCTATGAGCGAAAGGTTTTATATCAAAATTGGGGTCAACATGTCACATTTTTTTAATTTTAAAAAATGTCCACGAGAGCAAATATACTATAAATTTTTAAAAAAGAAATTAAATAAAAAAAATATCTCACCTGTCTGGATTGTAAATTTCATAGCACATATGCTTACTCTTTTAGTATTATATAAAATACGCTCCTCCATTGTTGTGAACTTCCACAAAATTTTCTATTTTCAAATTGTTCCTTTACAATGATCTCTATATAATTACTTCAGAAATTGATTTTTAATTTCAAATTTTGATAAATCTTAAAGGTTTTTTTTTTTTCTTCTTCTTCTTCTTCTCCTTTGACATTCAACTAGTTAATTTTTATAATATAATTATCAAATGTGCACACTGTTTTGTATTAATATAATGTCCACATTACATTTGGTGTGAACAAAGTTGTAATGTTTTTAATATATCTAAACTGGGAATGGCTAAGGATTTGATGGTCTGAATAGAAAAAAATATTTAACCTGTTAGGTTAGGTTGAGGAAAATATTTAGTTGGGTAAGTTTCATTTTAATTTTTTATAGTTTGAATTATGTGCGGTTTATTTTCCTGACATTTGGAAATGATTACATATAACATTCACATGGTTTGTAAACTGAAGTACACTGTTAAATATTTTGTCTAACTTAACAGTAAGTGTGAAATATGTGACAAACATTAGAGGTTATATGCTCATTTTCAAAGTTTAAGGGGTAAATCACACGCAGAATAAAGCTCAAGGGATTAAAATACACTTTACCTTCCAAAAAAATGACAATAATATAAGAATATTTTAGTCTTTTTCATTAAATCGTTAATGGATTTAACAGTGCACTTTAATCCATAAACTATAAGGGGATTATGTGGTCATTGTCAAAAATTATGGGGATAACCCGCATGTAACTCAAACTACGTAGATGTAAAGTGAAATTTGCCTTATTTAATTTAGCTCAACTTGGTTCAACTATTTTTAAAATATTAATATTTATTTATATTATCTAGTTACAAAATAAATTAGAAAAATAATAAAATACAATAAAAGTTGAGATATATATACTTCTTTTTAAGGTTTAAGACACTTGTTAACAAGTTTATATTTATTTTATAATTGAATTTTTTTTCTAATTAAATAATTATTAAATGATCTAAATAATTTATTAGTATATATATACAAACTAATAACACATAATTATTGAGTTAAAGTGGGCTCTCAAGATTTATAATGTTGTCCTGTGGCAATAAAAAATTTAATTGGTTTTTTTAGAGTTGAGATTTTTTAGTTTAGGGTTAAAAAATTCGTTTAGATTGGCTTTTTAAATTTTTTAAACTTTTGTAAAAAAATAAATAAAATAATTATAATTTAAATATGATATTTTATCTTATTATTTTAGTCCATTTTATTTTTTAATGACTAACTTAGGCCTCATTTGGGAACCCTCTCTTTTAGTTAAAAAGTCAAAAAGTTAATAAATTAACCAAAAAGCCAACAACCCATACAAAAAAGTCAAAAATTCTCTTTTTTCTCTACTTTTTGTACATCTTTTCGTAAAAAGTCAAAAAGTCATCCCAAACATATTAGTTTTTTTTAACTCATATTTTAGTTAAATAGCCAAAAAATTACTAAATTAACCTATTCCCAAACGAGGCCTAATTCCAACCTAATCTAACTCAACTCAACTCACGTAGCCAAAGGGAGCCAATACGTGTTGAGAGTTGGATCTTGGAAATGTAGATCTTGAGAAAAAAATATGTATTGGAAAGATAAAAGTTATGTTTGGCATGAATTTTTTACAACAATAATAGGTGACGCGAAAAATTATGACTCGAATGATTCGAAACACTCAAAACGACGTAGTTTTGACACATTCGAGCTATTTGAGCCACAAAAATTCGGGCCACTAAACATTTTGTAATTTTTTAAACTAAAATAGTCTCAAAAAGATAAAATAGATTAAAAAATTAATAAAATAAAATGTCACATTCAAACCATAATTATTTCATTTTTTCTTTTACAAAAGTTAGAAAAGTCAAAAAATCATCCCAAACGAGATTTTTTAGCCCCAGACTAAATAGTCAAAAAGTCAAAAACTTAACTCACATCCCAAACAAAGGCAAAGTTTCAAGGTATTAATTAAGAAAATAAATAGGTATACGTTTCAAGTTGTATACATATCAATTAAGAAAATAAATAGGTACACTAATTGGTATCTTAATTGATGTATATAGCATTATTCATCTTGTTTTGATTGTAGAGGGTTAGATCAAGTAGGTAAATATTTTTTTTGAACGTTTAAGAAGGTAAATCTTGAAAATAATAATTTGTCTTGAAAAAAAAAATGTGTTTAAAAGATAAAATGTGAATTGAAGGGACAACTCTTTAAAGATGAATTTAAGTTATTAATTAGGAAAATGAACATGTATACGTTTCAAGTTGTAAGCATATGAGTAGATCGGTCGAGTCGATCATATGAATTTTTATATATGAAATTCAATATTCGATCAAAATAAGAATTAAATTTATCAATCTCAACCACAGCCAAATGGTCAGTGTATGAATTTTTATATATTGAATTCAATATCTGACCGAAATAAGAATTAAATCCATCAATCTTAACCACTAGTCGAAATAGCTCCATCGTATTCTGTTGACGGGCTGTAATCCGGATTTCTACATTCTCCTTAAAATTATGACATTTGTAAAATAATAATTAAACGAATAATGTTATATGTACTAACTAGTATTGATGTGTTTGTTTGGACGGACTGGATAACGGGGGATTGGAATCTATCGGATTGTTAGTCCTAAGATACATTGTCCTCGAATTATTTGGTTGGACTGAATTTGTATCCCAGGTTTGTTTAATCATGAGATTAGATGTCAGGAAATGATTATTTGGTTGGATAGAATATGAATCTTATGTTTGTTTGGGACATTATGGAGAAGGATAAATGTTCAAATGACTATTTTACCCTTTTCATTTATTTACTAAGTAATAGCAATATTAAACATATTTTAATTATTTTTAACTAGATTAAATAAAAATTTATTTTATTTTATTTTTCATACAATTAAATAAATTTATTTTTTTAAATTAAATAAATTAAATATCAATAAAAATATATATTATTTTTTAATTAAATTTTTAAATAAATTTATTTTAAAAAATAATAATAATTAAATAATGAAATTAAATAAAATATAAACAAAATTTTAAAATAAAACATTAATAAAATGTCTATAAAAAATTATTTTAAAAAATTAAATAAATAAAACATTAATAAAAATTAAATAAAATTATTTTACTTTTAAATTGAGACATTTAAATTTTATTGAATTTTACTAAATATAATTCATAATTAAATAGTAGAGGGTCAAGATGACCATTTCACCACCTAATCCCATATCTCCTATGTCCCTCCATTTGTGTCCCACCCTCCATGAGACACAATAGTCCAATAGATTTAGAACTATTAGTCCGTCCAGTGCCAAAATTTTGAACAAACAACGGACTATTAGTTCGGATGGACTAATAGTCCAATCCCACCCCCAATCCTTCAAAACAAACACCACCTATATTAACTCATCGTATTCTGCTGACGGGTTGTGATTCGGATTTCTACATTCCCCCTAAAATTATGACATTTGTAAAACAATAATTAAAAGAATAATGTTATATGCACTAATTAGTATATTAATTAATGATGTGACATAATTTAAGATGTTTTTGGTATTTGTAATTTATATAATGAGTAGGGTTAATAATAATGTACTAACTAGCGTTGGTACACTAGTTGACACACTAATTAATGCATGTAGCACCATCGAAAGTCTTATATATTACATACACAACTTATACAATTTCAATTATAAAAAATTCTATTTATACATAAAATTTGATAAAAATGATATGATAATACTATTGTTGTTAATAATTTTTTTAATGTATTTTATTTTGTAATAAAAAATGCATAATTATGAAAATCATGCGGTATGATTTTTTTGTCGGTTCGGAAAAGATTTTGATATACATTTTTCAAAAGAATATGTATTATATGCACCTTATAATTATTAAAAAAATTATATAATTTTATATTTTAAGAGTCCTAGGTTAAAAAAAAATATCACAATCTAACACAAAAAAAAAAAAAAATTTATAACTAAATATTTTAAAATAATATTATAATCAAAGAAAATGATTGATCACAGGTTCCTCATATAAAGTGGGGACACTCATCATCCATCACCCACGACTCTTGCAAACCTTAAGGGGAGATGGCAATGA
This sequence comes from Camellia sinensis, assembly GCF_055761805.1. Classification (NCBI taxonomy): domain Eukaryota; kingdom Viridiplantae; phylum Streptophyta; class Magnoliopsida; order Ericales; family Theaceae; genus Camellia; species Camellia sinensis. Next base: position 236,901,342 of record NC_138961.1, on the reverse strand, counting down.
TAGGTAGTGGAGGAGAAAGAGTTGGGAAAAGATGTAGATGGAGTTCCTCCTCCGATTCGCGCCCCTGCTTTCTCGCATACGGTGATCGCGGTCTGGTGTTGTATAGCGTCAATTTCGTTGACGAGAAGACATACAAGAAGAGAAAGTTCTGCCGAAGGTGCTGCATCGATATCCACGACGGAGATGAAGAAAACAAAGATGGAAATGCCGAGCTTGATGAGGGTGGACTGCGACTGCTCACTCCGTTGAAAAAGAGTAGTTGGTTCCCTAGTTGTTCCATTGTTGTCGCTCTCGGCTCTGTTGTCTACGCCTTTGGTGGTATGATTAAAAGCCCTTACAAGAAATTCGAAGTCATCTATTCTCGTGAGTGCTTCTATTTTGATACTAATCGTCCCAAGGAAGGCTGGATTCGAGGTCCTCATATGCTCAATGGAAGAGATGGGGGTAAAGCAGTAGCTGTTGAGGGCAAGATCTATGTTTTTGGGTGAGTTGATTTGGATTATGCTCCGGAGCCGTGGGCTGAGGTTTTTTATCCCATTAATAAAAAATGGGAGGCCCTACCTCGACCCCCTGATGAACTCGAAGATTGTATAATACTACAAGCTGCAGCTTATGGCGGCCCTTTGGAAGAAAAGAAGATCATGGTGGGTGGCGGTTCCAAGTATGTGTACCATTTGAATAGCAACAGTTGGGAATACCTCCGCAATACACATTTGAACAACTGTCATGAAAATATAATTGGGGCTGGGAATTTCATGTATTGGACAGATATGGGATATCTCTGTGTCGTCGATATGGAGTCTGGGAGGTACTACGGCGGAGAAATTAAGGGTTATAGTGTGTGTGTCAATTTCTGACCACACTGCTAAACAGATATTCAGTTAGAGAACACCAGCAAAATAAATTAAGTCCGAATGACCTGTTACGGAAAGATAAGATTCCGGCGGTGGTTCGTCCACCCGGGGCACTCCAACGATCAAGTCAGTTATCTCTCAAAGATAGTAAAACTGCTTAAATCACTAGTCAAAATACAAAAAACGTACCTTAGACCCACGAGGGCGTCTTACTTTTATAGTCAACACTGGCTTAATCCCAATAGAAGCCTAGCTTCAATGGACTCCGGCTCAATGCTAATCCTGGACTCCCAGTTAGATTGAGATAAACTCTCTTAAGAGTTTTATCTTTACCCAAACTGAAGTCCTCTCACATTCTAGGACATTTGCCCCTTATCCGCTTATCTCGGATTCCGGTATCTTCGTAGATAACCTCGGCCTAATTGAGATTATCTCGGCGTTATGACCAGGACACGTGGCACCTCAGCTGGCACCTCGGTGTCACCTCGGTCACGCGTTGTCATTCAAAAATTATGTCCCCACAACTGCCCCTAGGTTTTATTGCCTCGACATTCTAAGGTGATGGAACCTATATCGTTTCTTCCATTTAGCACGTCGGCTAAGCTCGCTTTGTCATTCATTACCGAGGTCATCATTCGTCGGCTCAATACGACCAAGATTTAGTCTGTTTTCATCAATGCTTCAAAACCAATAACCAAGTTTGTTTAAGTTTCTCAGCCGAGATCATCCCTCTAGTCGAGGTCCTGCTCTATTAAATCCAGAACTCCAAGAGTTTCAACACACGTATGAGCTGTCACGCACAGTATTTCAACCGTTTTTGCCACGCGTCCTTCCCTTACTAAACCGTACCTGACACGTGCCATTAAGTCGCATCGCATTTGCGTGCGCCGTCTGACAAGCACGTCGTCCTAGGCACACTAATTGCCATTTTGTCGCCATTCTGCGTGTTTGATCAAAATCATCTCTCTCTCTCTCTCCGTCTTTTCACTTCTTCACCACCGTTTTCGTGCAAGTTCTCTCTTTCTACTCCCAAATCCTCCATTGTTTCAAGCTCTAAAGCTCTGCAACCACTCCGTTCACCTCCTCCGGCGAAGCTCTCTCCACTCTGCTCTACCTATTTCCATCGTCAGACTCCGGTGAATCTCATATCGGCGTCATTTTCTGTGGTAAGTCACTGTTTCCCCAATCTTCAGTTTCAAACTCCGTTGTTTTTGTCTATTGCCATGGTGAATGTCTTCATGTTCTCTAATCTTTATCTAGGCTTCAAACTTTATCATTTGCATGTTTTGCGCATGTCCTATCTTGCAATTTTTTGTGCTTGTCTTGTTCTTGATTCTTGACCTTTATGTACAAATTGCACACATACTCGCTCAACTTTGCCACTGTTCTTGGCCTTGCACACCTGCACAAACTTGTTCAGTGTTCTTTGATTTCTTGTTTGTCTTCTTGAGTCTGAATCATATTCTTGTCTCTGTTTTCTGTGTCTTTTTCCAGATTCTTAGGCTTGGCATTTGTTCTAGAAACTTGTTTTTTAGGAAAACCGAACCTAAAACCCTTTTGATCTTCAGAAAAATTCGCCTCAGCACACGATTAGGTTTTAGCCGAGGTCCTTTAAACCCTAACAAACCACTTCCTTCTAAAATCCAACACCTTTCCCACTTAGCCGACGTTATGGGTATGTTCAGGTGGAGGGTAAATACCCCAACTAAGCTAGCATACTTGAGGTAGGAGTTTTCCATTCCTACCGACGTTCATCTCAGGTTGGCTGGGGAGGAGGACTCCATCATGCCCAAAGACGACTCCATGCCATTCCCAGTAATAGCCTTCATAGAGTGTGGACTTAGGCTCCCTCTTGACATCCTTTTCCGAGAAGTCCTTCACTATTATAAACTCAACCCAATGCAATTAGCCATTAACTCTTACAGAGTCATCAACGGTATCATTGCCTTAGCTAGAGAGAAAATGCTAGGGTAACTCTAGCCGACATCTAGTACTGCTACACCATGTGTGGCCTTAAGTCAGAAAAATGCTACATTTACTACCTTAAGCCGAGGTCGACGGAATACAAACTCATCGCCGACCTCCCTGATTCCAACAAGGGCGCCGGGGACGATTACTTCATCGTCTCGGGCAACTGGGAGTTCCTTCCAGACGATGACCTTCACCTCTACCTCTAAGCCGTACATTGTTCAGAGAGGGAGATGGTAAGAGCCAAGTGTTACTTTTACTTGCTTCTCAAGTCTTTTTTACTTTGATATTTTTGTGTGCTCTAACGTCTTTATGTTCTATTTTGCAGTTCTTTCTCAGCCTCCAAAGGACTTCCGAAAGAACTTCTATCCCAGCAAGGATTTCAAGAGGCTGTTAGGTCTGCCAGTTGACCAGCGAAGAGCCCCTTTGCTGCTCAACTACATCCTAGCTTACAAATCTGTACTTCCCGACTTCTCAAGAAAAAACAAGTCTCCTCCTTTAGCAGCAACTCCTGCTACAACTTCATCACCTCGACCAGATCAGGGATCAATCTCTAATCCAATAGAACAACCATCAACCTCGGCTCCACAATTAATCCCACCTTCTTAACGCAAACGTTGATGTCTAATTGTAGCCGTCGTTGAGATGGGTCGTAAGAAGTCTGTATCACACGACCTTCTAGTCGACATCCATAACACTGTCACCGTACAACCTTCGCCATCCCAGTCTCAGCCAAACCCAAAGCCAAAAAGACTGAAAAAAGCCCAACCTAAGGCAACGGTAACTCAGATCGACTCTGAGGACACCTTGCCAATCTCTAAAATAGCTGAGGCGGAAAAAAGTGCCTCTGCCGCCGAAAAGATGCCCGCCGAGGCTGCTCCCTCTGAATCAACCCGGTCAAAGAAGCCGAGGTCAGAGTCTGCGACAACCTCGGGGTCTATGAAATCTGATGCCCCCTGGGCCTCTCCAATCACCATTGAGGACAAGCTAGTCAGAGTCGGCGACAACGCGACTGACATTGAAGTCGGCGTTGCCCTCTCCACTGCCTTGCTCCTTCCAAAGGACCTCGAACGCAACACCGAGGTCAGCGAATACTAAAACTTCACTCTGATGTTGCAACACTCTGTACAAGTAAGCCCCTAACACTTGGTACTTTTCGTTCTCTATTTTTCCATACTTAGAGTTTTTTACTAACTTTTGTTCTGTCCATTTCTTCTAGGCGATCCAGCACGCCCACTCCTTCGTGATGCAGGCTTTCAACACTAAGAAAGAATTGGTCAACAAGAACAAGGAGGCTGCTGGCTTGCTGAAGACCGTTAATAAGGTCGAGGCCAAGATAAAGACTTTGATGGATAAGGCCAAGACTGCCAAAAAAGCTCAAGACGAGGCCGAGGAAAGGGCAGGAGCTACTGAGGCCATTGCCAAGGTCCTTGAAGCCGAGAAGAAAGAGGCCGAAGTAAAGACCGCCGAAGCCCAGACCGAGCTCATTGCTGCCTTGGCCACAAAGGACGCCGAGATCAAAACGGCAGATGAGAAGGCCTATGCTGAGGGGGCAGTCGATGTCAAAGAAGACTACAAGAAACAAGTGAAGCAGGCATGTAACAAGAGTTTCACCCTTGGTTGGATGGCTGCTCTGAAGGAGTTGGCTGTCTCCGAGGACTCTCTTCTTAAGAATGCTAGCAACCTCGTCCTGCCATTTCCACCCACTCCTAGCCAATCCGAGGACAAAGTTGAGTCCAAGAAGGAAGCTGAGGCTGAAAAGTCTGAGAAGGCTGTGGATGCTGGGGCTAAGTCCCTAACTTTGAATAAGCAAGTCTTGGACTTGACTTAGGAGGAGGAGGACGAGGTCTCAAAAGATACCACTCCTGAGAAGACAACATCTGACCCGCCTATCGTCGAGAAGAGCATCGACCAAACTCTCCAAGAGATCGATGCTGAGCTCGCGGCTAAGAAGGCTGCCGAGAAGAGTTCTCAGATGTCTTCCGAGCCCCAAATCGATCCAGCTAATGATGCCGAATAGTCTAATCTTAAAGCTTTTCCTCTGTACTTAGTACTTTTTTCTTTTTGAACAATGTTTAGCTCTTTATTTGGCCGATGTGCCTTTTAGTAATTTGAATAATTATTCTTCAATGTCAGGCCGAAGTGCCTTTTTTCCTTATCTGAATACGTTCTCTAATTTTTTCTTTCAATGTGATTGTATGTTTGTATGCTTTACTGTTTCCATACTTAGAATATTTTGCATGTCTTCAGTTTATGCCTTTCTTGTATAGTCTCCTCGGATTAACATACCTCGGACAAAACTTCCAATCTTGCTTATCTCGGCCTTGGCTTAACACTTGAAAGCATTGTAAAAAATATTTTCACAAGTGCTATATAAAACCTGCCATTTTACTTTTACTTAGTAAGACTTCTATCTTCAAATATCTTCCAAGTCTTGGCAACATGGTAATCTCGGCAAGTACGTAGATACTTCTTTCAACATAATCTTGGCTTAACTTTAACTTGTAAATTTAACATTTCAACAAGTGTTAAACCATCCTTCTTTTAACTTAATCTCGGCTTAACTTCAACTTGTAAATTTTTCTTAAAATTTCAACAAGTGTTAAACGAACCTTAGCTTATAGATTCCAACTCCCAAGCATTATTCTCCAGCCCTTTGCCCCTTAATGTGAACTTAAGTTCCACTTGAGTTCTCATTAAGCATGTGGCTTTGACCTCATCGCTGAGGTCAGATTCAAACAAAGACTGGCCGAGGTTACCAACCTTGGTCTCTTTGTTAATTTAACTGACATGTACTTGGTTTCAATCTTTGTCTGACTCTGCCGATATGGCAAGTCTAGGTTAATTCAACTCTATTATATGCGAGTATAATTCAACTCTGCCATATAATAAGTCTAAGTTATTCGTCATGTTTCAATCAGAAACATCTCCAACTCAGTTCAACTCTATTATATGTAAGTATAATTCAACTCTGTCATATAATAAGTCTAAGTTATTCGTCATGTTTCAATCAGAAACATTGCCAACTCAGTTTAACTCTATTATATGCAAGTATAATTCAATTCTGCCATATAATAAGTCTAAGTTATTCGTCATGTTTCAATCAGAAACATCTCCAACTCAGTTCAACTCTATTATATGTAAGTATAATTCAACTCTTTTATATAATAAGTCTAAGTTATTCGTCATGTTTCAATCAGAAACATTGCCAACTCAGTTTAACTCTATTATATGCAAGTATAATTCAATTCTGCCATATAATAAGTCTAAGTTATTCGTCATGTTTCAATCAGAAATATCGCCAACTCAGTTCAACTCTATTATATGCAAGTACAATTCAACTCTGCCACATAATAAGTCTAAGTTATTTGTCATGTTTCAATCAGAAATATCGCCAACTCAGTTTAACTCTATTATATGCAAGTATAATTCAATTTTGCCATATAATAAGTCTAAGTTATTCGTCATGCTTCAATCAGAAACATCGCCAACTCAGTTCAACTCTATTATATACAAGTATAATTCAACTCTGTCATATAATAGGTCTAAGTTATTCGTCATGTTTCAATCAAAAACATCGCCAACTCAGTTCAACTCTATTATATGCAAGTATAATTCAACTCTGCCATATAATAAGTCTAAGTTATTCGTCATGTTTCAATCAGAAACATCGCTAAGGGACTGTTCAACTGTGTTACACAAGTTTGAAATAAAAAATTGAGCTAAAATTTTATTATTACTTTGGCTAATAACAAAAAACTTTAAAAAACAAAAAATCTAATGATAGAAAAACTTTATGTTGCAAGTATTCCAAGGTTGGCAATTCTTTGCCTTTACTGTCTTTAAGCCAGTATGCACCATTGCCCAGGACCGAGATGATTCTATGAGGTCCCTCCCAATTTGGGCCAAGCTTGCCTTCTCTGGGATCCTTTTTGTTGCCGACGACCTTCCTTAGGACGAGGTCCCCAACTTAGAACTCTCGTGGGTTAACCTTTTTATTATAAGTCCTGGCAAGCTGCTACTAGTATGCCCCTATTGAATTGTTGCTTTCTCCATCCTTTCTTCTAATAGATCTAGATCTCGGGCCAAGAATGCCTCATTGGTTCCATTTTCTACTCCCTGGATTCTGATCCCTGGGATGCCGACCTTTAGTGGAATAACTGCTTCTGTGCCATAAGCTATAGCAAATGGGGACTTCCCAGTTGATCTTCTCGGCGTAGTCCGATATGCCCAAAGTACATTGGGCAACTCTTCCATCCACTTTCCCTTTGCTGCTTCCAGCCTCTTCTTGATTCCATCCAAGATAACCTTATTGGAGGCTTCTGCTTGACTATTACTCTGAGGAAAGCTTGGAGTAGAGTAATAATTCATGATTTTGTACTTTGCACAAAAGCTTTTGATTAGCTTACTGTCAAACTGCGTTCCATTGTTTGCTATTATTGCTTTTGGGATCCCAAACCTAGTGATGATATTCTTCTATATGAAGTTCTTTACATCAATATTCCGAATCTTTGCAAGGGGTTCAGCTTCAACCCACTTGGTGAAGTAGTCCGTTGCCACTACCAGGAACTTCCTTTGTCCAATTGCTTGAGGCAGTTGTCCAACAAGATCCATGCCCCATTGGGCAAATGGCCAAGGGCTGGACACTGAGTTTAAATCTGCTACTGGTTGGTGTATCAAAGGTGCAAACCTCTGACACTTCTCACACTTTCTGACATAGGCTTCGGCATCTTTCTGCATATAAGGCCACCAATACCCATGAGTAATGGCCTTATGAGCAAGTGAGCTGCCTCTAGTGTGGCTTCCACATACTCCTTCATATATCTCATATAAGAAGTCTTAAACTTGTGAATGATGCACACACCTCAAAAGGGGTCCAGTAAAAGATCTTCTGTAGAGATGCCTTTCTTCGGTCAGACTGAATCTTGCCGACTTCAGTCTGATCTTGTGTGCTTCTTTATGATCATTTGGCAGTTTTCCCTCTTTAAGGAATACTATTACTGCATCCATCCAGCTTGGTCCCATATCCACACATATTGCTTCATGCTCTGTGTTCAGTGGTTCTACACTTGGACTTGACAAGTATTCAACTATTATTGTCCTTACCTCTCCTGGTTTCATTGCACTAGCCAGGTTGGCCAAGGCATCAGCATGGCTATTGTCATCTCGGCCGACTTGCTGTAGTCGACAATTTTGGAACAATGCCATCAGTTTGCCCATCTCCTTTACATAGGCCACCATCCTTTCATCTCGGGCTACGTATTCGCCTGTTGCCTGGTTGACTATAAGTTGAGAGTCACAAAAGACCTTTACCTCGTCGGCTTCCATTGCTGCTGCCAATTTTAACCCTGCGATTAGGGCTTCATACTCTGCCTCGTTGTTTGAGGCCTTAAACCCCAAATGAATGGATTGTTCAAGCATCTGTCCATCCGGCGATACTAGCACTACTCCTGCCCCCGCTCCTTGTCAGTTTGAACTTCCGTCAACAAACAGGCGAAAGGAGTCGTTGTAGACCGCCCGAACTTCCTCCGCGCGCCCCCTTTTCGGAGAGGGCGCGGATTTAGGTTCATAGCTACTACAGTTTGGACTCCTGTCACGGTTCTGAATCTAATCTCACAAAGTGCAATGTAAGACTGATAAATCACCCAAGAGTCCAAATCCAGCAAATTGTTTTGGAAAATAGATTTTAATAAAAAAACGCCAAACATAGACTGCTTTGTCAGATTTCAGAGTCGCCACCTAAATGTTTTGTTTTGGAAAATTTAGGAAATCCTGACTCGTGCCTAAGGCCACGTGTCCATCATCACCAAAGTTGCCTCGGCTCGGGAACTTGGGTACGAGAGGAGAAGGTCCTGAAATGAGCACCCCCACTCGCTCGATCAAAGATCGACCTCTACTAAACATGATATGTTGTTTTAAAAACACTTGTGTTCTTATTTCGATTATTAATCTAGAATTACTATGTGATGCGCACAACATACATGTATAGACTAAATCATTCAATTTGGAACAAAACATTTCATGTTTGTTTTTTTGAAAATGGTTTGAAGTTGCTACCCTCAAGTAGGTTAAAATATGGATTTGCCACCCTCAAGTAGGCTTAAGAAAACATGATTTGCAACAAACAAGTGGGCTTAAAACGCATATTTTGACGAATTGTTCCAATTCAAGCAATGAAGCTTTCATCCACAGGCATTTATACGGTTAATCACTTAAGCAGATAGCCTCATAACAAGTGTGCTATCATGGCAGTTACTTACACACATGTAAGGATGCTAAAGCATAAATACTTACAGTGTACTTCGAGCCAAAACAGAAAACTAGTTAAAAATCAATACGTGATCCTGGTTATGTTAAAATGCCTAATGCAACACATGCAAAATGCAACTAAATAGGCTCGACTATCTAAGATGGCATATGAGTTGCAACACTTGATAACATGCTTTGAAACACGTATTCAAGTAAGTGTATTGAAATATAATGCAGTTTGTATGATGCGTCGAGCCCGGTGCATGCAAGACAAATGAATGATGTATGCATGCAAAGCATAAGTATGCTAATTGAAATATGTCTTAAACTAACCATCGAAAGCGGGTAAATAAAAGGCAGAAAGAAATGGGGTTGGAAGACATGCACACACGCATGTACCCTTATTACAACATTTGCTCTCTCGACGGAGGGTCCAAATAAAAGAGAGCTAACTAGCTACGCTAATTAAGCTAACTACTACAAAACGAAACTAATTAGCTAACAAGTTAACTAATTACAAACACAAATGAATAGCTAAATGCATTAACTATTTAAGTATAGAATCAATGAGTTAACCATCTAAGCGAAGCAGTTAAAAGGAGCCTCGGGGCGAGAAATGCATGCATGCTCGGTTGCTTCTTCCTAAAATCCCGTTGCCTTGCCACAGATTGCCTCTGTTTGCATTTGCTTTGATTCCTGAATACTGAACCAATTCCCAGACTGTCTTTGCTTCAGAACCAGAATAACTTTGAACCACCTTCAAGCTGGTGGGCTGTCGGCCACTACGGGAGACTGTAGGCCACTTGTCGGCCACTTAAAAGGGCTATAGGCCACTTCCTCTGGCCGGTCGGCCAGTTGTTGCTGCACATTCCAGTTTTGCTGCAAACAGAGTTCAACAAGGGCAAAGTAAGGCATTTGCAGGGTATGTGTATACAATCACCCTCCTTCTCATTTCTCAAGCTCAAAGGGGTGTGATACTCGACTCTCGGGCCACCAACCGAGCATCGCAATGCACGATAGCTGAGAAACCAAGTTTGTACAAGTTAATGAATGCACAAGTAACACACAAGACTCGAGAGGCCTCCACCCTATCATGCACAATCAAGGGGGATGGCGACCAAGAAATGAGGCGCGTTTCATCACTTCAAATATGAAACGCCCCTCGTTTCTCGTGTTTGGATTAACGTTCGATCCAAACACAATGCAATGCAACACTCTCATGCAAACAACATGCTTATCTACCAATGCTAAAGTAGCATGCACAAGACTCCATCATGGCATGTTTAGAAGCTAAGACATCAAGGCTAGTGAAGTGTATTACAGATGAGGCATTCATTACAATGCTCAAATGGTCAAACCTACCTCATGCCACAACAATGGTACAATCATGCTGGAAATGAAGCACCAAAAGCTACAACAACATGTTCATGCATTGGCTCGCAAGCCAAACATTAAACACAACTTTCAAACACAATGAAGAAGTGATAAATAAGAGAGTATGGCAGAGATGTAGGCATTGAAGTCATATGCCAAATGGTGACATATCATGCAAATAACACAAGTATGGCAGGCGAGAGGACTTAAGCATTAAAGCTAGTGAGTTACATAACACTAGGACTATGCAATACTATGCACAAACAACCAAACCAGCCCAAAACAGAGCTATATCATGGCAAATCAGTGGCAAAAACATGCTCAAACTAAGGCTCAAAGGAGTAGAAAATCATGCCTCTTTGGTAGCCAACAAATAAGGCACAAAGGCACAACTCTCAAAAGCTCTCAAGGAATGAGAGAAGTGAAAACATGACACATGTATATGCTCTGAAATTACATGCTAAATGATGTCAAAACATGCAACCATTACAAATATAGCATGCTAAGGTGCTCAAAACTCAAGACTAGCTAAGGCACTTGCACCATAGCCATATCAAACAAGCCCCAAAGGACCAAGATCACTCAAAACAGTCCTAAGGCAGGTCAAAACAATGCTAGAAATATGATGGAGTGTAGCCAAAACAAGCTAGAATGGTAAGCCAAAACACTAAGCATGCAAGGCTAATGAGTGGGATTACACTATAAGTATCAAAATCAAGCAAGAGGTGACTCCATCAACCAAAAACAGAGTTGTATCATGGAAAAATAAGACCAAAAACATGCTGAGATGGTAGCCCAAAAGCTTAGGCAATCATGCATACAAATTAGCCCATGATCAAGACATAAGGCACAACTCTCCAAAAGCATTGAAAGTGTGAAACATGTGAGAGTATGACTACACTACACACACTAAAATCATGTGAGAAATGAGGCCAAAGCATGCACACAACTCAGGTAAAGCATGCTAGAGACTTTGAAACTCAAAGTTAGTGAGCAAGATTGCACTATGGCTATACAAAGCAAGTTCCAAATGATCCAGACCACTCAAAATAGAGTTCAAGCAGGTCAAAACAAGGCTAAGAACCTGCTGGAGCAGAGCTAAAGCAAGCTAGAATTAGAGGCACAAAACATGATGCATGTTAAGGCTATAAGGAGGATTGCACTACAAGGGTGTGAAGCATGTAAGAGGTAATCAAACCAACCCAAAATAGAGTTATATCATGTTAAAATAAGGCCTAAAACATGCTAAGATAGAGTCTCACAGAGGTAGAAAAACATGCCAAAGTGTTAAGCCAACAACACAAGCAATCAAGACACAAGGAGAGGGGATGACCCCCTCCTATTTGGGGCCTCAAAACACACTTTCCACCGCTGAAATTCCTCTAGAATTCAGTGGTTAAAAGGCCAAGAGAAGGTGATCTCAAAGGCCTAAAGAGATGGCACAATGCAAAGCAAAACAAGCCACCAAAGGGGGTAGACCACCTCTAACTCAACCAAAGCCTCAAACAACCATTTTAAACACTTAAAAATCAAGCTTTTTACAGTTGAGAGTAAGGCCTAAAAGAGCATGCAAGGATGGCAAAATCCTTAAGCAAAATAAAGCTTAAAGAGGGTAACTACTCACCCTTGAAGAACCACAACAAAACAGCAACTTCTGAGGTAAAAACCAGTCTTTTGGAACCCAAATATGACCTCCAAGAACCTCAGCTCAATGATGGTGGTGCTTTACTAGGTGTTTGTGTGCAAAAGTATGAAGAAACAACACTTTTGAGGCAATATAGCACAAATATAGAGAGAGATGGAGAATTCTAGTGAGAGAGGGATATCTTTTGCTCCTTCAAAATTTGAACCCCTGGAAAGGGAGAGGGACCTTCCCTCTTATAGAATTCCAAGCCTCAAGCTTGCTTGACAAGCTAGAAGCTTGGTGCAATCCCTCCATACACGTGTATGGAGGATGCCTTCTGTGCCCAACAGCTGGCACAACTAGCAATAAAAATATCTGAAAAAGCAAGCAAATGCCGTCGGCCACTTCCACTGGTCTACCGACCACCTAAAGTGGCCTACAAGAGCCAAAAGTGGCCGACAGCCTATGAAGCATGGACACGCCAAAATGGAAGCCGTGGCAGTATCGGATACAGGGACACGCCGAGGACACGTACGGGACACGGTATCTGGTGTGTCCCCTTAATTTAATTAATTTTTTTGCGAGGGACACGGCAGAGATACGGCCGGGACATGCATGTCCAAATCTGGACACGCCATGGGGCACGGGAGAAGAGTAAATGAGAGAGAAAATGAGTACAAACTTGGTCAGCGACTTCTTAGCCTTCGATCTCGAGCCAATCGACCTCCATCCAGTCCATTTCGACGATCCAGTCCACTTCAACTCAGAGCTTTCTCTGTCGCCTTCAGCTTCGCATTTGCAGAGCTCTCTCTCTCTCGCCTTCTCTCTCTCTCCCTCGCGATCGCGATCACGATCGCTTCTGTCTCCCTCTCTCTCGCTGATCGTGATCGCTGGTCTCCCTCTCTCTCGCTTCTGCTTCTGTCTCCCTCTGTCTCTTCTGTCTCCCGTCTTTATCCTTGATTCATATAGGAGTATAATATATGTAACTATTATTATAATAACTATTATTATATTATAACTATTATTATAATATATTATAACTAATAACTATTATTATTATTATTATTATTATAACTATTATTATTATATATTATAATAGTTATTATATAACATAAATATACTTATAAGATAATATATAATACATATTATAAGATAATATATACTTATTAATAAATAAACACATATATGTAAAATAAAATAAAAAAATTAATTGGAACACATTATTTAAAAAATATAATAAATAAATAAAATAATTAATGTGCATTAAAATAAAAATATTTATAAAAAATTTAAAAAATTTGCCGTGTCCACTGCCGTGTCCGTGTCCCCATTTTTTAGAAGTTGCCGTGTCCCGTGTTCGTATGCGTGTCCGTGTCCGTGCTTCATAGCCGACAGCCTCTCCTCTCCCTCTAGGCAAAGGGGGAACAAGGTATGGCACAAAAACAAACCAAAAGGAAGAGAGCTAAGAGGCCACAAGATAAGGCACCCAGTCGAAAGCTCCCGAAACTAGCCTACGGGCCACTATAAGTGGCCTACAAGAGAGATAAGTAGCCTACAGCTACAAAAAGTGGTCTACAGGCCTCTCTCTCCCTCCAGGCAAAGACACCAAGACAATGGTCCAAAAACAAACCAAGAAGAAGAGAGTGTCCCGAGACAAGGCGCTCAGCCGAAAATCCGAGAAACTCGAAACGTAAACATGTGCGATCATCGCGTGCACGAACGATGACGTCTGAGTCTTAAGGTCAGTCAAAAATGGGGTGTCTACAGTCGCCGACGTAAATACTGCAGGGCCTAAGTTTCTCTTCTTTCCTCTATTTGGCTATCCCCAACTGGGTTTCTCCGATGTACGATGGCGCCTGGTGTGAACTCGGCCACAAAGTCGGCCAAAACTTGGCCTTTGATTGCTGTCCTGGGTCTGAATTTCAGGTCATATTGGCTTAACACCACTGCCCATCTGGCTATCCTGCCTGTCAGATCTCCTTGCTGCAACAGGGACTTCAGAGGATGCTCAGTTAACACCACAATCTTGTGGGCTTGAAAGTAGTGATTTAGCTTCTTGGAGGCCATCACTAAAGCTAGTGTTAGCATTTCTAAAGGTAGATATCTGGTCTCTACATCTGCTAGGGTTTTAGTCACATTAGTAAACTGCCCTTTTGTTCTCTTTTTTCTTCTCTGATTACCACTGCACTTACTGCATGTTCTGAAACCGCCAAGTATAAGAACAACTCCTCTCCAGGTACTGGATTTGAGATAACTGGAGTTGTGGTCAAGTATTTCTTCAAGTCGGCCAAGGTGACTTCGCACTCCTCTGTCCACAAAATGTCCAAGGCTTTTTTTACTAAACTAAAGAAAGGCTTGCATTTGTCAGAACTTCTGCTTATGAATCTGTTTAGGGCTGTAGCCCTTCCAGTCAGCATCTGCACTTGTTTTGCCAACGTTAGGCTCTCTAGCTCCAGAATGGCCTTGATTTGATCCAAGCTTGCCTCAATGCCCTTTCTGGTGACCAAGTATCCTAGAAATTTTCCTAACCTAACTCCAAATGCGCACTTTGATGCATTGAGTCGGACTTGAAATGTCCTTAGGATATTGAAGACCGTCTTCAGATCGGCCAGATGATCCTCAGGTTCTCTGGTCTTCACGACCATGTTCAATGTATACCTCCATTGTTTTGCCTATTAGATGTCTGAACATCTTAATCACCAATTTCTGGTAAGTTGCTCCTGCATTTTTTAACCCAAAAGGCATCACTCTATAGCAATACAACTTTTTTTGGGTAATAAATGCAGTATTCTCCTCATCTGGGGGGTACATGGCTATCTGGTGGTACTCCTTGTAGGCGTACAGGAAGCTCATCCTCCCATGCCCTGAAGTGGCATCCACCAATTGGTCAATCTCGGGTAGTGGGAAACTGCCTTTGGGACAAGTTTTGTTCAGGCTGGTGAAATTCATGCAGACCCTCTACTTCTCATTCTTTTTCTTCACAACCACCATGTTTGATAATCATGTCGGGTAATTTACCTCTCGAATTGCTCTGGCCTCTAGAAGTTTATCCACTTTCTCTTCTACTGCCTCAACATGCATCAACGTCGGCCTTCTTGCTCACTGGATGATAGGTTTAGCCGACCTGTCCATATTCAATTTATGGCAAGTGACCTCGGGGTCAATACCAGGCATCTCGTACGGTGTCCAAGCAAACACCTCAAGGTTTGCTCTCAAGAATACTTCTAACTCCTTCGCCTCTTCCTCGGCCAAGCCTGAGCCAAGGAGGAAGAAGCGTTCTTCATCCCCTTGCTGGACTAAGATTTTCTTCAGGGCTTCCTCACTTTTCTCGGCTGGTTCCTTGCTGACGTCCTCAAGGACCTTTATGTTTTCATCTTCAATCTCTGTTGTTTCTGCTTCTCGTATGTTGCAGGTGGATTTCATTGCTGCCATGGAGCAATTCTTTGCTTGCACTTGATCCCCTCTGACTTCCTCAATTCCATGCTCTGTTGGGAACCGCAACAGCTAGTGCAATGTTGAGGGAACAACCCCCATTGCATGCACCCATTGCCTTTCTAGGATAACATTGTAAGGGAAGGGAGTGTCAATTATTGTGAACTCAGTTTTTATCTTCTTGGTGCCAGTCTGCACCTTCAAACTTACTGCTCCCAGGGGCCACGTCGGCGTTCCATTGAACCCGACCATTGGACCATTGGATTGTTCTAGATTATCTTGGTGAAGGCCAAGCTCCTTTTAACACCTGACATACATGATGTCACAAGAACTGCCCTGGTTGATTAGAATTCGTTTTACATGGTGTACGGGAAAGAAATAAACCTTCTCGTATAATCCTGTTGATTAAGTCTGCGCTCCTCCGTACGACGTCAATTTACTCCCTGAAAATACAAGCGTGAGCTAGCCGGCGGGTGTGTGCTGGAAACCCCTCCGATGCCTAAGTCAGAAAAACAAACAAGTAGACAAGAAGCTCTGTGAATTCGAGAATCAAAATTGTGTGTTACCTCTCCATAGGTGATGTTTGTGAGCTTTTATAGGTTTCGTGTGGCACAATCCTAGTAGGACTTCTACTCCTCGATGCAGAGTCCTTCTAGGATTCATACTCCTGAAGGATAATGCTTATCCTTTAACACCCTCCTCACTACTTAAACCAAGTGAGATGGTTTTACCATGGCCGAACTACCATACGACCGAAGTAAGCATGGCCCTACTTAGCCGAACTATAATTAGTTTGGTTCTCTGTCCTTTGTTCCTCTTCCACTTACCAGGGTATGCCCAAAACCGAACTATCTTTTTACCAAGGTATAGACCAATCTAGTTTAGCTGCGCCATGACCGATATACGTTCAAAGCATCCTTCAACCGAGGTAATCACCAAGAGTCCTTCGGACCGGTCTAACTTCTGGCCTTGAGACTGGACTAAATTTAAGCCTTTTCAAGACCGGAGTAACTTTTTGGCCTTTTTACTCACCCTTCACACCGAGGCCCATAACAACCTAGCTCGGCCCAATTCGCATATAAATTACCCTTTCAATTGCCCCTTAATTCCATCTGCATAACATGATAGGGATTACCTGTTTATCAGCCGAGCTAAACTATCTTTTAGCCTCTCCAGCCGAGCTAAAACCTTTTAGCTTTTCCAGCCGAGCTAAAAAAACCCCCTTAAGCATATCCAGCCGAGCTAAAACCTTCCAGCCTATCCAGCCGAGCTAATCACACACCGGGCTTCGCTTGTCCGGTCAAAATGTCTCTTCAATCACAGCATCTGAATCGATTCCCATTCTAAAGACACGTGGCAGGTTGCTATTGGCCATCCACAGCTGTAACGCCGCCCTCGTACTTCGCAATATTCGAACAGTTCCCGCCTCCACATTTTTTTCCAATTGCTTTGCTTCTTCTGAAAACACTATGTTAGTATAATCCTCAGGTATTCATGAAATAACCTGTAGAACACTGCTTTTGATCCAAAATTACACATAACCGAACTAGTAAACTGTTTGTAGTTTGATGCCAGTGAGACCAGACTATACAACCGAACTAACACTCGTACCAGTAGTTTCAATAAGTCAAACCTTTTGTTTTATCATAGCCGAGGTAAACGAACCGAACTAAGTCCGAACGTAACATACTGAAACCTTATCTTTCGACCGAACTAAGTCTTTGGGGCTAAGCCAGCTTTCTAAGTTTTTAGACCGAACTCAGAAAGCTGCCCCTAGAGGCTCAACTGGTCTGACTGAGCCTTCTATTTAACCGAGATAACGAATCGCTTGCCAAGACCGAGCTGTCAAACCCCCTGCTCAATCCGAGCTACTAAGCATCTTGTTGAAACCGAGACAGAACCTGTAGCATCCACATAGCCGAAGTAGGACTCCTATTCTTGCTTTTATTTTGTAGCACGGTCCAATGATCTGTGCTTAACCCCTTTGTTTTCCACTTTGCAGACTTAGGTTGCCCAGGCACTCCACTGCGCGCTCAACCGAGCTACTGAGCACAATTTTGCGACCGAACTAAATTATCCATAACTTAAAAAATAAATGGGGAAGTATAGGTTTTTGGTAGAAACCCCTGGTGGCCTGGCCGAATTCTGAAGGGATTACAACATCCCTGACGACGTCCAACTTATTCTGGCCGAACAAGATACCCTTCCATGGGGAAAACAGGGCTATGTACCTTTCACCCTCCTATCAATAATAGAAACCGGACTAAGATTCCCCGTTCAACCCTTGATTTGTGAATTCCTAAGACAAACCAGAATATGCCCAACTCAACTTTCCAACAATTCTTACCGTATAATAATGGGAATAGCCGAACTGAACCGCCGAGCCGGTCTTAACCTCGGTCTAGCCGAAATACTCCACCAATACTCCATTGGCTCCAAAGATGACGGCTGGGTCTACTACCTTAGGATACGCCGCCGCAGAGAAAAAATAATAAAAGATACGCCGGATAAAGACTTAAACGATGATGATTTTTTCTGGGTGTCTGGCAATTTTGAAGACCAGCAAGCCCAGATCCCTGGCCGAAGCATAAACTGGAATAAAGGAGAACCTGGTATAAATACTTCGATTTTTGGCATGCTTTGCTTTATTTCGGTTACCTGCTCCTGAACCGAACTAACAGTTTGTCTTTTTTATGCAGATTCAGCCCATCTTCAATCTTTGTATAGTTACCCCAACCTGAACATGCTTCGTGCCGCACTACGTTCTCCAGAAAGAAGTTAGGCCAAACTTCTTAATTTTGAGCCGACATACCATTGCAACGGTTGCCGAAAAGCTAGAGTAACTGACTTTCTGTTGGAGGACGCCCCCGAACCAGACCCAACTTTGCCCCAAATTATCCTGGTCCTTCTCACAGCCGAACAAGAAATGGCAAAGAGAAACAGAGTCAGGGCCCTCTTGACCGAAACCAACAGACCCGAAGTACCGCCACCAAGCCAAACGCAACAGGCCGTCGTGGCCCTTCCTTCTCAACAGCCTTCTTCATCTCGGGTGAACAAGCGTGCCCGGACTAGCCAAACTGAGCAGCGCCTTGTGGACGAAGATGAGACCATTCTTTCGCCACCAAGCCTTCCACCGAGCCCTCAGCCGGAGCGATCCGACCAAACTAGCTCTTCCAAGTGGGCACCCAAGCTCACTTTCCAGAACCGAGATATCCAGGACACCGACTCGGTGGTCGCAGAGAAGGATCACGTACTGGCCTTCAATCTGGCCAAGAGTGTGTGTCTTCCAAAAGACATGGAGCACCACCACAACCAACTGAACACCGAACTGAAGTCCATCCGGTCTTCAATGAAATCAATGATTCTGGTAAGTAGGTTTTTTCGATCTTTCTAATTCTTCCAAGTTTTAGCTCGGTTAAAAAGAAACAATTCTTTTGCAGGCCATTCAGAAAAACAATATCACTCACAGGCGAGTGTTGGAGCTAAGGAAAACAACTAGGCAAGCCATGGCGGAAGCCGAAGCCAAGACTGCCGAACTAAATCAATCCCAACAGAGGACGGCCGAGCTGGAGGCCGAAATAACTCGTTTAACTGGACTAGTCACCTCGGCTAATACCGACAAACAGAGAGCGCTAACCGAGATGAAAGACAAGTATTTGCGGGAACTGGCGAAACTTGAGGGTGTTAAGGACGCCGAGATAAATCTTTTGAAGAAGAAAGCTGAAGATGCCGAGCTGAAGGGCTTCAAGGCAGGCGAGGCTGCATACATCCAGTAGTGTGAAGCTACGAAGGACTTGTTCTTTAAGTGCGGCTGGAGGGGTGCTGTGGAGCAGCTCGGTTGCGGTCCCGACACCGAGGTCCACAATGCTCCTCAGTATTTTATTTCGGCCTCACTGGCGGAGTATGCAGCCGATCTTCAGAGGCAATTCCTTGAAGCGTCTGACGACGAAGATGAAGAGGATGAGCCAACTGACACTCTGGTTGACAATGTTCCAGTTAACCAGTCAGTTTGGGCGGAGCCTACGGTAGAAGATCTGACCATTGAGCAACCTGCTGAAACTGAGCTCCGAGCCGTGACCGAGCTCCCAACTCAAACTGTAATTCCGTTTGAAACTGGACTTCGGGTTGATGCCGAGCTGGATGTCGAAATAGATGACCTTTTTAGCTGATTTTGTATTTTCTTTTTCTTCTTTTTGCTTCGACTTGTAACCAGGCTGGGAGCCCCTTCCTTGTAATCGCTTTGAATTTGATTAATGAGAATCATCTTCTTTTGCACTAACTGTTATTTCGGTTTAAATACTTTATTCCAGTCCTTGCTTATCAATCTGACTAGGCTGACTTGCCCACCACTCTTTAGCTGATATAAACACTTTGGCTGAAGAGTATAAAGAGTTGGTTTAATCCCGCCAACCACTTCTTCAGCCCAAACCCTTATTTCTGCTGAAGAGTAATAAGAGTTGGTTTAATCCAGCCAACCACTCTTTAGCCGATGTCCTTACTTCGGCTAAAGAGTACTAGGAGTTGGTTTAATCCAGCCAACCACTCTTTAGCCGATGTCCTTATTACGGCTGAAGAGTACTAAGAGTTGGTTTAGTCCAGCTAACCACTTCTTCAGCCCATAACCTTACTTCGGCTGAGGAGTAATCAAAAGTTGGTTTAATCCAGCCAACCACGTCTTCAGCCATACCCTTACTGTGGCTGAAGAGTAACAAAAGTTGGTTTAATCCAACCAACCTCAATTTTAGAATAGAATGTTTGGTTATTCCGACCAAACGTCCTGCAGCCTGGATCCTTATCCTGGGCTTAGGAGGGGTGTTGGTTTAATCCAGCCAACCTCTAAGTTAGTTTTTCCAGCCAATTTTAGAATAGAATGTTTGGTTATTCCGACCAAACGTCCTGCAGCCTGGATCCTTATCCTGGGCTTAGGAGGGGTGTTGGTTTAATCCAGCCAACCTCTAAGTTAGTTTTTCCAGCCAACTTAGAATAAAATGTTTGGTTATTCCGACCAAACGTCCTGCAGCCTGGATCCTTATCCTGGGCTTAGGAGGGGTGTTGGTTTAATCCAGCCAACCTCTAAGTTAGTTTTTCCAGCCAACTTAGAATAAAATGTTTGCAATGTTCCTAACTTCACTAAAACTAACTTTTACAAAAAACAACTATGCTGAAAAGAATCGACTTGTTTTATTTGAGAAACAGAAAATTACACATGTTTGTAAGGGGAAAGCTAAAAATAAAATAACTTGAGATTGGCGGTGTTCCATGACCTGGGGATTGCTTTGCTGTCCTTGCCTTCTAGGTGGCATGCCCCATTTGCCTGCTAACCCAACCACTTTGTAAGGACCTTCCCAATTAGGCCCTAGCTAGCCATCTCCTGGCACTAGGGTGTTTCCCATTACTTTGCGCAGCACCCAATCTCCAATCTTGAATTGCCTTTGATGTACTGTTTTGTTGTATTTCCTAGATAACTCTTGTTGATATGAGGCAATGTGGACTAGTGCTCTTTCCCTTCTTTCTTCGGCGAGGTCGAGCTCCAATGCTATGGCTTCTCCATTCAAGTCTGGATCAAAATTTTTGCTTCAAATTGTGGGGAGGCCAACTTTCAGTGGGATTACTGCTTCCATGCCGTATGCTAAGGAGAATGGTGTTTTTCCTGTTGATCGTCGAGGTATGGTGCGGTAAGCCCATAAAACATGAGGAAGTTCCTCCGCCTACTTGCCTTTTGCCTTTTCTAACCTTTTCTTCAGTCCATCCAAGACAACCTTGTTTGATGCTTCTGCTTGGCCATTTGCCTGAGGATATGCTGGTGTAGAATTATAGAACTCTATCTTGTATTCTTCACAAAAGCTTCTAAAGATTTTGCCATCAAACTGGGTGCCGTTGTCTGATATGAGGGCTTTTGGTATGCCAAACTGAGTGATGATATTCTGCCAGACAAACTTCTTTACATCTTTTTCCTTGATTGATGCCAATGCTTTTGCTTCCACCCACTTTGTGAAGTAGTCTGTTGCTGCGAGAAAGAACTTCCTGTTGCCGGGTGCTGTTCGAAGTGGTCCTACTATGTCCAAGCCCTACATTGCGAAAGGCCATGGGCTAGTCAATGGTAGGAGTTCTCTAGCTGGTTGATGTATTTGGTGTGCGAATTTTTGGCATTTCTCGCACTTCTTCACATATTTCTCTGAGTCTGCCTGCATGTATAGCCACCAGTATCCTTGCGAAATGGCCCTGTAAGCTAGCGATCTTCCTCCTTGATGGCTTCCGCACACTCCTTCGTGTATCTCGTATAAGAATGCTTCTACTTTGCTGGGGTGGACACACTTTAGATAGGGTCTTGAGAAAGATTTTTTGTACAATGCCATAGATGGGGAGAGCCAAAATCGCTGCGACTTTGCTCTAATTTTGTTGGCTTCTTTCTTTTCTTCCGGTAAGACGCCATCTTTTAAGAACAGTATAATGGGATCCATCGATGAGGGTCTTAGCTCGGCGCAACATACCTCTTCTGCTTCGGGGTCTTCAATGCTTGGCCTTGGTAGGTAATCAATTAGTAGTGGGTGAGGGATGGAAGTATCAGCCATTGAAGCGAAGCTTGCTAGTTCGTCTGCTCTGCTGTTTTCTTTCCTGCCAATCTGTTCTATCCTCACTACTTCAAATTTCTTGATCTCTATTCTGACCAATTCTTGGTACTTGGCCATCCTATCATCCTTTGCTTCATAGTCGCCAGAAATTTGGTTTACCACCAGCTGTGAGTCGCTGTAGACCATTAGTTCGGTGGCCTTCATGTAGAATGCTGTTTTGAGTCCTGCAAGAAGTGCTTCATATTCCGCTTCGTTGTTTGATGCTGGAAAGCCAAGGTTGATTGCTTGCTCCACAACCAGGCCGTCTGGTGAGATGAGAACTATGCTAAGTCCTGCATCATGCCGGTTGGATGCTCCATCCACAAAGAGCTTCCACATCTCTCCAACAAATAACTTCCAGCAAGTGGAGGGGTCAGACGATGTCGTGGGGTCAAGAATGTTGCCGGTGTTTTCTTCAAGGTCCATGCTTGTTGTCTGCCCCTCACTATCTAATTGTACCAAGTCTTTATTTGTTGGTGAGTCTTGGTTTGGTGTAGCTTGGTTTGTTTCTTCCTTGCTATCTTTAGTCTGGTCTGCCATGGGATCTGATTGAGTATCCTGCACCAGGGGTTGCGCTATTCCGGCGTCAACTTTATCCCTGGTTTGGTTGTATCAGTCAGGTCGACTGGGCAGATATGATGACTTCCTGGAGTGAATTCTGTGACAAAGTCTGCCAAAGCTTGGGCCTTTATCGCGGTCCTGGGTTGGAACTTGATGTCAAATTGTCCCAACTCAACTGCCCATTTCAAGATTCACCCAGAAAAGTTTGCCCTCTCAAACAGAGCTTTTAATGGGAAAGCTGTGAGGACAACTATGATGTGGGCGTGAAAGTAGTGCGACAACTTCCTTGAGGCCATCATCAAGGCCAATGCCAGTTTTTCCAGTGGCAAATACCTTGTTTCGGCTCCCAGCAATGTCTTGCTGACATAATAGATGGGCAGATGTTGAATTCCTTCCGCACGGACCAACACTGCACTAATTGCGTACTGAGAGACTGTCAGGTACAGGAAGAGTTCTTCTCCAGGAATTGGGGTCACCAGCAGTGGTGGAGAAGACATATATTCCTTTAAGCTTTCCAGAGCCCGGTCGCATTTTTCGTCCCACTCAAACTTGGCTCTTAGGGCATGGAAGAATAGTCGTAGTCTGTCCGATGACAGGCTTATGAACCGATTGAGCGCAACTGCCATGCCGATGAGATGCTGCACTTCTTTTACTGAGTTTGGTCTCTTCAAATCTTGGATTGCTTTGATCTGAGAGGGGTCTGCTTCTATACCCCGGTTGGTCACAAGGAAGCCCAGGAATTTGCCAGATCCTACTCCGAATGCACACTTGGACGCATTGAGGCGCAACTTGTGCTTTTTCAAGATCTCAAACATCTCGCCTAGGTCCTTGAGATGGTCATTCTCATCCTTGCTCTTGACCACCATGTCATCGATGTAAGCCTCCATTGTTCTACCTAACAATGGTTCAAACATCTTGGTGACCATCCGTTGGAATGTTGCCCCTGCGTTCTTTAGGCCAAAGGGCATGACCTTGTAACAGTATAGTCCTCTTGGAGTTGTAAAGGATGTGACCTCCTGGTCTGGTTCATGCATGGCGATTTGATGGTAGCCTCTGTATGCATCCAGAAAGCTAAGTCGGTTGTGCCCCGCCGTTAGGTCGACCAGTTGATCTATCCGTGGTAGAGGAAAGCTGTCTTTCAGACATGCCTTGTTGACTGTTTTGTAGTCGACACAAACACGCCACTTGCCATTCTTCTTTGGCACCACAACTGTGTTGGAAATCCATCTTGGGTAGTGCACCTCTTTGATTGCTCCTACCTCCAGCAGGTTTCCTACTTCTTCTGCCACTATCTCGGCATGGTGGAGTGCCGATCTATGGGTGCGTTGAATGATTGGTCTGGCGGATGAGTGGACATTGAGTTGGTGACAGATGAAGTTGGGATCAATACCTGGCATGTCGTATGGTGTCCAGGCAAACACTTCGATATTAGAGGTTAAAAATTTCAAGACCTCTAATCTCTCAGTGCTGGACAACGATGAACCGTGCAAAAAGAACTTATCTGCGTTCTTTTCATCTATTCTTACCTCTACCAAGTCTTCCACCGCTTTCTGATTAGCTGCTTTGTCAACGTCTGCGAACAGTTCATTGCTCTCAGGTTCTTCCACCGAATGAACGTATCCTTTGGCAGCGCGGCTGCCATTCACCGTGACAAAGCATTATTTGGACATAATCTGGTCTCCAAAGACCTCTTCAATTACTCCAGTTCCGTTGGGGAACCGCATTACTTGATGGTAGGATGATGCTACTGATTTCATGGCATGAAGCCATGTTCTTCCCAAGATGATGTTGTAAGTGGAGGGGACCTTCAATACCCAGAACTCCACTTGTTTCGTCACGCTTCCTGCCTTGACTAGGAGGATTATTTTGCCAACGGGCCATTCTGGCATGGAGTTGAATCCAATCAGGGGAGATACGACAGGTGCCAAGTCTTTATCTTGTAACTTCAACTGTTTAAAGGTGTCGTAGTACATTATTTCACATGAACTGCCTTGGTCTATCAAAATCCGCTTGACGTCAAAATCCTTGACTCGGAGAGTGACAACCAAGGCATCATTGTGAGGGCAATATATCTGTTCCAAGTCTTTATCCGAAAAAGACATGACGTTTGTGCCCTCTGTCTTCCCTTTCTTGATGGCAGGTTGGGCACTTAGCACCTCTCTTAAGTGTTCAGCCTTTTTGATTGATCCCCTGAGCTCACATACACGCTCAGGTTCAAAGACTCCATGTATCACATTGATAATGCCTTGAGGTGGGGCGTCGACTGGCATTCCATTGGGGTTATTGTGATCTTGGGGGGCTGGTTGCGTCCCTCCTTCAATGTATTTATCCAGGTGACCTGCTGCCACCAACTCCTCCAAATGCTGTCTTAATGGCATGCAATTTTCAGTGCGGTGCCCCTTTTCTTTATGGAGGTGCACCGCGATATTTCGTCATAGTCCTTCTGCGCTTCCCCTAGTTTGTCTGGCATCTGACGAAAGGCTCATCTCTTATTTCACTTAGAATTCGGTAGATCAGTTTCTTGAATACCGTGGTTATGGCCGTGCGGACCCTCAACCACATTTTATCCTGGTCCTCTCTGTTGTCTCGTCTGCCACGTCCGTTTCTGTTCGGACGATCTACCGCGTTGACCTTTGCTGAGGTCTTCTTTTCTGGTGTTGTGGTCGCGCCAGATTTTGCTTTGGCACGTGCGCCATCCTTCTCCACCCTGATGTGCTGATGCACTCTTTCCATCAGGGCTTCCATGGTGAGGGGCGGTGTCATGGTGATTGAGTCCCTTAGTCTATTCCCGACTGGTAGGCCTCTTTTGTATTGTGCAATGGCGAGATTGGTGGGGCAGTTCCCAATCTGGTTGAATGTCTCCTAGTATTGACTATTGTAGGATCTTAGCGTCTCCTGTTCACCCATGTCGATGGAGAGTAGTTGGTCAATCTCCACCGGGGTTTTGGTGTTCGTTCTGAACCTTGTGACGAACGCCTCCGCCAATTGTGCCCAGGAGGCTATGCTGCCTTCTGGAAGTTTTTCGAACCAAGTCAAGCCTAGGTCACCAAGGCTTGATGGGAAGAGGATGCACATTAAAGCCTCGTTTCGCCGATATACCGCCATAACCTGGCGGAAGTGGCTTAGGTGAATGTAGGGGTCCGTCTTCCCCTCGTACGTGGTGAATTTGGGCTGAAGGAAGCCTATAGGTAGGGGCGCGTTTTCAATTGCCGGAACGAATGGCGAGGTCTGTAGTCTTGCTAATGCTTTGTCCGTCGGTTCGTAGGCAGGGCGTGGTAATGGCATTCCAACCTCGACGTTTCCATGCGATCGAGGAGCCAATCGTTGAAGGGCAGAAACTCTGCGAGGGTCACGCGCCCTGGTGTCCTCCTTCCATCGTGCCTTTTCTTCCAGCATGATTCGCAAATCGGATAATCTAGGCAACTCCGTCTGTTTGGATGATGTCTGGTGCGAGTGCGAGGGTCGGTAGGTACTTCCCTCTGTGTAAGACCTCAATGATCTCATTCTCTCAGACCTGGAGTAACGAGTTCTGGAGGTTCTAGACTGAGTATCGCCTTTCCCGAGGCTTCTATTTTCAGTTTGTGATGGTGTGGAATACCTTCTACGGTCTTCTGAGCGGCGAGGGGACGTCTTGTTTTTGGGCCCCTTTCCTGTCGCCACTCCTTTTCCCTTCATCTGGCGCTTCAAGGCCTCCATGTCCGCTGCCAACTTCTTTATTAATTCGTCTTGCTCCTTCACGCGGTCCTCCAGAACTTGAGGATCAATCCTCCGCCTTTGCCTGTCAGGACTTTGTGAACGAGAGTGATGGGGGCTGTTAGTCCGCCTCCCCCTGGTATCCCTTCTGGAGTTATGTCGTTGGGGCTCCAAGTCCGCCATGGGAGGGATAGAAGGTAGTCCTTCACGCCTTGCATCCCCATCTGGTGTTTGCCCGTCGATGGCGGACTGTGGTAATTCTTCATTGTGCGCCATTGTTCCTAAAGAGGTAAAGCTTGATCAAGAGGTTTTGTCCTGTCTGTTTTGCCCATAGACGGCACCAATTGTACGGGAAAGAAATAAACCTTCTTGTATAATCCTGTTGATCAAATCTGCGCTCTTCCGTACGACGTCACTTTACTCCCTGAAAACACAAGCGTGAGCTAGCCGGCGGGTGTGTGCCGGAAACCCCTCCGATGCCTTAGTCAGAAAAACAGACAAGTAGACAAGAAGCTCTGTGAATTCGAGAATCAAAGTTGTGTGTTATCTCTCCATAGGTGATGTTTGTGAGCTTTTATAGGTTTTGTGTGGCACAATCCAAGTAGGACTGCTACTCCTCCATGCAGAGTCCTTCTAGGATTTATACTCCTGAAGGATAATGTTTATCCTTCAACACCCTCCTCACTGCTTAAACCAAGTGAGATAGTTTTACCATGGCCGAACTACCATACGACCGAAGTAAGCATGGCCCTACTTAGCCGAACTATAATTAGTTTGGTTCTCTGTCCTTTGTTCCTCTTCCACTTACCAGGGTATGCCCAAAATCGAACTATCTTTTTACCAAGGTATAGACCGATCTAGTTTAGCTGCGCCATGACCGGTATACGTTCAAAGCATCCTTCAACCGAGGTAATCACCAAGAGTCCTTCGGACCGGTCTAACTTCTGGCCTTGAGACCGGACTAAATTTAAGCCTTTTCAAGACCGGAGTAATTTTTTGGCCTTTTTACTCACCCTTTACACCGAGGCCCATAACAACCCAGCTCGGCCCAATTCGCATATAAATTACCCTCTCACATGGCATTCTCCAATCTGGAGGGATATTACCAAGGCATCGTTGTGCGGATGCTGCACCACCTCTTGGTCGTCTTCAGTAAAGGACACCACTGGTCCCTGCAAGTGTTTTACCTTTTGCCCTAGGTCCCTTCTGTCGGACCTGATGCACATGCTGCAAGTGTTTTACTTTATGAGTTTCCCCACGTATCTCGTTCTTATTGACCTTCGAGTGAATCACATTGATCACTCGAGGTCCGCCTACTTACGGTTGCGGTGCTGGTGGGGGTGGTGCTGCCGGTGTGTGAGGCAGTCTCGCTTGCTCTTCCCTTGTCCTGGTCTCATCTACTAGGTCCTTTAGATGACCCTATCTTACCAGGTCTTCTAGATGTGCTTTTAGGGTTCTGCACCCTTGAGTTAGGTGCCCATCCTCATTGTGGTAGGCACAGTGTTTCCCCAGACTTCTTCCCATAAATTCACCAGGAAGCTTCTCTGGTGCTCTGTAATAGGGCTAATTCCGTATTCTTTCCAAGAGTTTGTAAATCGGAATTCGGAATACGGTTGTGACTGCTTGTGCAGCCCTCAGTCCTGTCTCTTGCTTATTGTATCCACCATTACCTCGGCCTCGCTTCGGTGAGCCGTATCTCTTCTCTTGTTTTGACGTCTTTGTCCCCGGCGTGTCCTCCTCGGCCCGAGCATACTTTTCTATCATGGCCATAAACTCCTCCATACTTTTTGGTAGTGTCTTTGCCAATGATTTTCGAAGCAGACAGTCATCTGTCAGGCCGTTCTTAAAAGACACGACCGCCACCTCTTGGTTGCATCCTGGTATTCGGTTGAACACCACATAATATCTCTTGGCATAGGCCCTAAGGCTTTCATCCTCGCCAATTCTCAAAGCCATCAGGGAGTCCACCCTCAATGGCTGTAGTTTGTTCGTCACAAGCTGGCCACGAACATCCCGGCCAGGCCTTCCCAGCTTTTCACAATTCCTTTCGGCAACTTGTGAAACTAGTCTGATGCGATTTCCCCAAAGGATAAAGGGGAACACCTTGCAAAGTAACGGCTCATTCCCAGTGTATAATGCCATTGAGTTCAAGGACAAGCCGACGTGAAAATTTGAGTCAGACTTACTGTCGTATATCTAGAATCTAGGGATGTGAAACCTCTTCGGGGCTTCGAATTTGTCCAATTCTACCGAGAACGGCGTTCTCGGCTTGACAGGAGAGGTTACCTCGGCATCTTGTCACTTCCTCTGGAGGTAATCCCTCAGATCCTCCTTGGTCCGTCCAGGAGCTCGGCTATCAACGGGTTTTAGCCTCTTTGGTGCGCTACTCCCGGTGTCATTGTGAGTCCTTTTGGACCTCTCTTCATTGGTTGGGTTGAAACAGAGCTCCTTCCCTTGAACATGCCGATGTTCTTTGGTGCAGTTTTCTTTGGTTCGATGTGTCTTCTGGGACTCTTCTCTCATTGATTCTCTATGCCCGACCTCCCTTGAAGGCTGGTGAGAATGTTCCTTGGTCCTATCGTGCTGAGGGACTACATGGACTGTTTTATGCCCCCCATTCTGGGCATCTTTCTTGGCCGCTGGAATCGGCGTATCTTGTAACGGAAACGGTGGCTACATGACGTTGTTCTGTATCATGAAATTGACGACCAATTGCAAGTCCGCCAATTTATTCTCCATTGCCTTCATCTCTCCGTCCGTCTGCAGGCATCTATCTTTCCATACCTGGAGGTCGCTCTCGTTGTAATACCCGCCTCGGTCTGCCTTCTTTGGTACGTCGCCTCCTTGGCCGACGTCCTTCTCTCTGGGATTCTGATCCCGAGTTTCTTCGTTGCAGTCATCCTCCTCCACGTTAGGGTCAATGTGCTTACCACTCCTAATAGGGATGTCATCCCCAACCTTTTCTTTCTGTCCGTCGTTGGCCATCTATTCTCCTTTCTTTCCCACAGACGGTGCCAAATTTTGTGTGTCAATTTTTGACCACACTGCCAAACAGGTACTCAGCTGGAGAACACCAGCAGAATAGATTAAGCCCGAACGACCTGTCACAAAAAGATAAGATTCCGGCGGTAGTTCGTCCACTTGGGGGCACTCTGACGATCAAGTCAGTTATCTCTCAAAGATAGTAAAGATGCTTAAATCACTATTCAGAATACAAAAAGCGTACCTTAGAACCACGAGGGTGCCTTACTTTTATAGCCAACATTGACCTAATCCCAATAGAAGCCTAGCTTCAATGGATTCTGGCTCAATGCTAATCCTGGACTCCCAGTTAGATTAGGATAAACTCTCTAAGAGTCTTATTTTTACCCAAACTGAAGTTTTTTCTCATTCTAGGACTCTTGTTCTTTATCCGCTTATCCTGGATTCCAGTATCTTCGTAGATAACCTCGGCCTAGCCGAGATTATCTTGGTGTCATGACCAGGACACGTGGCACCTCGGCTGGCACTTCGGTGCCACCTCGGCTACGCATTGTCATTCAAAAATTATCTCCGTGTTATCAATATGGAGTCTGGGAGGTACTACGGCGGAGAAATTAAGGGTTATAGGATTGGAAGGTACCGAGATCGGTATGAATGTGAACCGACATTGCTTCATTTGGGCGGAAAGAAGTTCTGTCTTCTCACCCTCCATGATGTTTGCGGGGACGATGGGGAGATCGCTACAAAATTCAGTGCGCCAAGTTTGAAGTTTCTAAGCTTATTGATGGCCTTAAAAACATCGAAGATAACTGATAGCTTCCATTGTGTGTCGTGATACTTACATTGTTGATCAATCATTAGGCTGCTGGCATGGCCATTGGCATGGCCTTGTGTTGTAAGTTTACTCTCCCTAATTTTCTCACTCATTTGCATTTCAATGTGTGCCTTCCTCCCTAATCGGGTTATGCAAAACACATGATTTTGAAAACATAATGGTTTAAGTAAGGGTAAAACAATGACATTCATACTCTTAAAATGCTTGTTCATATTTTATAATAATACTTGAATGATGGTTGTTAAGAACAGATGGGTGTGGGGGATCATTGATGCTGTTTGTTTTATAATTTATGACATCAACTTTATTAGTTATATTTGGAGGGATTTTTTTACACCGTTTCTCTTTTTAATTTGTGACAGCAACTTGATTAGTTAAATTTGCCCAAAAAGAATTCTTTTTGATTTTTGATTGGCAACCCGAAAAGAATTCTTGATAAATTGCATTTGTTTGTGCTATCTTACATGACTATTACAGTTCTCTTGCTTGTTTGGTGTTTTGGAAGTTAGAATGTATTTGAAGGTAGGGTAGCCTAGATTGTTGGATTTTTTTTTTTTTTTTTTTTTTTTTGGATTAGCAAAAAAAGAAACTTTATTGATGTAAAAAACAAGTACAAAGTACAGAGCAAATTACATCAATAAAGAAAAGGGGAGTGCAAAGCATCACAATGAGCAAAATCATGCCAACTAAGTTGGCACCAAAAAGCCCATCCTATCATTTGCTAGCAACCCCCAATGTTGGTGAGAAGCCAACGAGAAAAACGGACCTAACCAAAGCAACAGCATACCACTTCAGCATGTACACACCAGGGACCACACCATTACACCATTTACCCTTACCATGAACTCCACCCAACAGCACTTCCAATCAACAAGCAACCAATTATCTCCAAACACACCAGGGACCACCCCGTTACACCATTTACCCTTACCATGAAACCCACCCAACAGCAATCAGGCCTTAAACAGAGTTCCACCTGATTAATAACAGATCAACGTATCAGGGAGCACAAAGAAAGCCCCCCCAGAAGAACAACCCCAGCCAACAGACCAAAAAGCAGAATCCAATTTCTTTGATTAGTCCACGATGATCAATCCTCCTTGATTAATTCTTTGATTAGTCTAGAAGCAAGAAAACAGCATATTTTGGGGCCTGGGCTGCAATTTTCTCCAAAGACACAAACATTATAGTAGCCTGTTCAACAACAAAACCACACTCAAGACTGTCCAGCAGTGCACAGATGAACAGAAGCTGCAACCAAATAACAACACCATACCAAATGAGCACTCTAACAAATAAACATCCTCAATACCGCTGTCCACTGCACTCTAGCAGATGAGCAGCATAAACTTCCCCCTGCTGTCGAAACCAGATTAGCATCATCAACACTGCTAACCTCTGCACTCTAACAGATGAGCAACCAGATTAGCATTTATTTTTGAATGATTACACGGAGAAATGGTTGCATGCCTTTGGGGTTGAAAAAGATTCTTCGTAATGCTCTTATAATCCCTGAAATGTTGAATTTCGATAAATATAGTAGTGTGATGCACACAAAACCAAAGTTTGAACTCAATTAGGTAAAGGCCATCGCTTGGCTTGCAGCTTCAAGCCATGCTTGGCAGTAGATTTCAAATTAAACATGAATGCAAGGTTTTAAAAATCAGCTGAAACGCTACATATCACCATTACATATACAACTACCTGTTACAGCCTGCTGTAGTGGTGTGACAAAAATCACACTTGTAACGGCCACTGCAATTATGTAACAGCCTGTTACAGTGCCTTTGTAACACTGTTGTGACCATTATGTCTCTTTACATGTTCTGTTTAAGGCTAGTTTTTCCCATATGGGAGCTGTTCCTGCGGTGTGGCTGGTCTAGTGTGTTGACCTTTAGTGTGTTGCTGCTGTGTCAAGGATCTGTTCTGTTGTGCTGCTGGGGTTCTCTGGCGGTGTGGCTGGTCTAGTGTGTTGGCCTTTAGTGTGTTGCTGCTGTGTTGGCTATTAGTGTTTAAGGCCTCTGCTGTTGGCCATTTTCTGTTTTTTTTGTTCCTCTTGGTTGGCTTCTTGCCAATCTTTGTGTTTGTGCTCGCAAATGATTGAGCTTCCTTAGTGGTGCCAACTTAGTTGGGATTATTAAGGTTAGCATTGATGCTTTTTGCACTTTCCCTCTTTGTTTGTTTTCTCTTTATTCATTAATAAAATTTCATTTTGCTGATTGTTAGAATATAATATGTAAAGTGTTTAATAATTATGTTTTCTTCTTTCGGCTCTTTTGGCCCCTTTGTAACACTCTCCCCTCTATAAAAGGAGAGGTACCTTCACATTATATACAACAATCTTGTAATCAATAACATCAATCAATAATACACAATTTATTCTCTCTTTCTCTATCAATTTGTCTAACATGGTATCAGAGCTAGGTTAACAACCTAGTATTTTCGCTTCACCGGCGGGCGGCAGCCTCGCCTTGGCCGCCCGCCGGACCTCTCATCTTCCAACTATTTCTGCATGCCGGATTTTCATCCATCAAACCAACACTGAGGCTCTTATTCTGTTCAAGAAGACGATAGAGAACGATCCGAACCAAGTCATGTCAGGGTGGAAGTTCAACAAGAGTCCATACACATGGTATGGAGTTTCATGCAATCTTGGAAGAGTGACTCAACTCGATCTCAACCAACCCTTGCTTTGCACTCTCTTGAGGACCACTGCCTTCAGCCGTGATTCGACCAACACCACCTCGCTGCCGTCATCCACTTCTCCACCACCACCTGCAGCTTCATCTCCTCCGCTGACATCTCTCTCTCCCTGCACCAGCCACCGACGGACCACTGTTCGCGGAGGTGGATATTGGCAGCAGCGACTCCACGCTGATGGTTCGAGTCACTGTGGTCCAAACTCAACCACTCCTCTCCGCCTCCTTCCGCGAGCCAGCCCCTCCACACAGCTCTCCTGGAGTGGCGTCACCTCCGTCAGCGGTGTCACGGCCGCCGCCGCCGCCGACGGTTCTGAGGAGTCCAGCCAACTCCCTCTGAATCGGAGCCCCGACGCCTTGCTCGACAGCGTCCCCATTGTGGCCATCACTGGTCCAGTCTCTCCTATCCTACACAGCTCACGTCTCTCCTTTCTGGACCCGTCCACACACCAGTTTCGGCGGCCAGTTCAACGACGCCACCATCACCCAGCCACGTGTCTGCTTCATGTGCAGCTTCGGCGGCAAGATCCTCGCCACACCCTCTTCTCCTTCTCTTTCTCATCAAGTGACAGACTCTCGTGATCCCCCAAATCTTCTGGAAGTATAACTTTATGGACTTGTCTCCACGGCCTTATGTGAACGGACAGCTTCAAGTTTCAGCAACGGGCCTCACCATCCACTCTCTCTCTCACTTTACACCCACTCTTTCCATCCAACAAACAGATTTTCTCCACCAGCGTTGTTCTAATATTTTTTTATTCCTTTTTTTTTTTTTTTCTCTCAGTGCTTAGTCCACCAACTCACTCTCTCTCTCTAACATAATAATTCTCCACCGCATTGACCACCCAATGAGGGAAATATATTGTATTTAAAAATAAACCTTTCCCACCACCCCCACACCAGCACTCACTTCCCTCTTTTATTTACTTATTTTAAGTCCTTTTCCTCGGATAGTGCACAAGCCCTTTTCCAATAATTTTTCATTCCATTTTTTAAAAAAAAAAAAAAAAACAAAAAAACACAAAAAAAAACCAACACGGCACATGCATACACATGCACCCACGGCAGGCCACTCAAACACACATGCACTGGCTCTCTCTCTCTCTCTACTCAAGGACAATTATTTAATCACACCCACTAAGATTGTCTTCACCTTTCTTTTATTTATACATAATTATCATGTTTTTTTTTTTTTTTTTTTATTCCACCACTCTGACCAAACACTTTTCTTTACTTTTAAGATACTTTTCTTTTTAGGACCACATTCAGAACCCATGATCCACACTATGGACTTGTCCCCTCTCTCTCCTCCATTTGATTTCATAATCTTTTATTTTTATTTATTTTTTCCAAATCGCTTTTCATCTCTTTCACAAAACCCCAAACCATTTACACATTTGCACAACACACCATATTTTATTCATCTCAGGGATCAACCTCGATCACAATTTTAAACAACAACAAAAACAAAAAAAAAAATTAAATCAAAATAAAAATTAAAAAATATATATATATAAAAAAAAAAATTCAAACACATAACCACATCCACAGGTGGGATTTTTTCTTCTCTACTCTGCCGCCGGTCTCTTCTTTTTGCCTCCGTCCTGAGCGGTCATTGCCGGTGTTGCCTCCGTGTTTCCCACTCCACTGGGCATGATCACTACTCCCTGCTCCTCCACTGCGGCATATGGTGGACCTCCAAATCGGAACATAACGGTGGCCTTCCGCTTCAGCTCCTTGTTTTCTGCCCTTAGCACGCTTATCTCTGCTCCCGCATCCTTATACATGCGTTGGAGCAGAGCCAGCTGGGAGTTTAACTGCTGCACCTCATTTGTCTTACTCTGCAGCCGGTGCGACAGGTTTGTGACCGCCGTCATGGACTCCACACATGCCTTCAAAGTATACTGATTCGCCTCCACATCCGTTTGCACTGCCATTTTTTGCTCCACCGACTGCATCGGAAAGTTCAACGGAGCAAACCCAGTGGTGTTTGGTTGAGGTTCACGGGACACCGCACCCGTTATCTCTCTTGTTGACTCGTTGAGGTCGGGAAAGAGAGTGAGCAGCCCACGGGACGACGAAGCCATTTTCTCTCGCAACAGAGTGTTACAGACTCTCTCTCTCAGCACAACAGTGTTACAGCCTCTCTCTCTCAGCACAACGAAGAGTTTTACAGAGGATTTCGCAGGTTTTTTGCTTCTGCCTCGGCCTCCGGCCCTGTCTTGGTTAAATAGCCGAGGCAGCCACGCGCATCGCGCGCCTCTTGACGCCGACAACCTGGCACGCCTTTTCATGGCACGCCTTTTCATGACTCGGGCACGCCTTTTGATGACACCCCTTTTGAGGGCACGACTTTTGAGGGCTCGATATATCTCTACATGTATATTTTTTTGGCAGCCTATCTACACACTCATACAGTGTCTTCTACACCGGTCAGCTTTATCAATCCCTTTGTTTCAACCTCAAATAGGTTTTTATCTTCACACCTATTTGAGTTTGAGGGGGGGTTATACACAGTATCATGTATAAGTCACTCATGGCGCACTCCCTAAGTCGTCCCCTTTCTACACCACCACAACCTTATACAACGGTCCGACATGACCCCATAAACTGTCTTCTACAACGGTCCGACATGACCCCATAAACTGTCCCGACATTGATTCCGGTCAGCTTCTACATCGGTCCGACATGACCCCGTAAACTGTCCTGCTACAACGGTCCGACATGACCCCGTAAACTGTCTTCTACATCGGTCCGACATGACCCCGTAAACTGTTCTTCTACAACGGTCCGACATGACCCCGTAAACTGTCCTGCTACAACAGTCCAACATGACCCCATAAACTGTCTTCTACAACGGTCTGACACGACCACACAGTGTCTGCTACATCGGTCCGACATGACCCCGTAAACTGTCTGCTACAACGGTCCGACACGACCATACCGTGTCTTCTACAACGGTCTGACACGACCATACCGTGTCTCCTATCCTGTTTTATTTATCAGTTTATTTTTCTGTTTTGTGACTCTCTCCAAACTCAAGTTGGTTGGTTCCTATCCTCCTTGAGTTTGAGGGGGGCTGTTAGAATATAATATGTAAAGTGTTTAATAATTATGTTTTCTTCTTTCGGCTCTTTTGGCCCCTTTGTAACACTCTCCCCTCTATAAAAGGAGAGGTACCTTCACATTATATACAACAATCTTGTAATCAATAACATCAATCAATAATACACAATTTATTCTCTCTTTCTCTATCAATTTGTCTAACACTGATAAAAAAAAAAAAAAGGCTAGTTTTTCCCATTCCTCTTTTTTTCAGATTCTAAAATCACATTCCAGGTGGGATTGATGAAAAAAATCCTACATCTATATGTTTTGAATGTCCAATCCTCAAGTTATACCAGATTTGAGATCAAAGTTAGATGAGCTTAGTGTTGTCCTTTAGTTTTAGGTTAGATTTGCTGAATGAAGTTGGATATCATGTTATGTACTAGTACATTAGTATGTTAGCACGCTGCGTTCTGAATTTTGTTTATGACTCAATGACTATTAATATGAAATGTGCTTCATGAATTGTTTTTTTCATAATAGAGGAGAAGGTTCCATAGGTGGTACATCATCAATTAACTTAAGAAAATTAAATATATTCAACAGAAGGGAGTAATCTCTACAATGACCTAAAACTTGTGTAAAGTTTAGTACATATATTTGATCATGTTTAAAACCTAAACAAACCCCACAAAAAACTATTTAAAACCTAAAAACATGTATCCGTAAGTTTCTACCGAATTGTGCGAAAAAGAAGAAAATCCATGACTCTAGTTGTTGCCCATCTCCACAATTATTTTTTTGGTGGCTGGATCTTTAAGGAGATGAATGAGCTAAAAAAAAATGGATAAATGGGACTTGATTTTCAATAGTCTTAACAGTTTTGAAATAATGAAATGGCGAGGAAACTTGAATGATCCTTGAAAAGAAATTATTGTACTTTGGCATCATATACGCAATGGGGGGTGGGAAAAACATTTTGTTGACTGCACAGGACTATACCGGCAAGGAGCCTTCATTTAGTTGGTTTATTTTAATTGGATGTTGATGGAGCAGGGATGGGATGCTGGATGGGATAAAGAATGTGGAAGAATCTGTCTCTAAAGAAGTGGTGGAGGAAGCAACTATAGATAATGCATCTGGAGATATGGTTGCAATAGACATGTGAAGTTCCTTGATATTGAGGTCAGACCTGCGGGAGCTCTATTTATCCTTGTATTACTGGTTCTTTTTGTTGGTAGTCATGCAGTAACTCCCTTGTGTAGTAGGTAATATTATAAGAGTAAACTATTCCCTTTGAGATGCATTTATTTTGGTGTTGGAGTTATGTAAGCATGTAGACTTGATGAACATGTGTTAAGTGACACTATTTTAAGTTATATAGTTTGGGAATGAATTGGAGAAGTTACCTAGATTTAAATCCTAATCGTATTCTCATGTTTTATTTAGTTTTTTTTTTTTTTTTTCTTCTCTTTTTTTGATAGATAGATTTCTGCACGTCTAAAATTCTATTAGCTTGATAATTTGTTCAGAAATCATTTGATTTTGTCAATAAAGATGTAATTGGAATAACCTATCACATTTGTACAAGGGCAACCAGTTTTACTTACTTATACAGCTAATGCAACCAGTTTACAACCAACAGCACTCTATCAAATCAATTTGAGCTGAAGAAAAACACTTGAGACACCTAATTTATCATTCCTAAAAACCACTCCTAATGATGTGTATGAGAAATGTCAAATTTTGATTTATCAAACATTTCATCGTGTGGGGTCTAATCACAATGCCACATCATTAGGGGTGGTAAATTAGGAGGATATTATTCATTTCTATTTCGACTTATTTTAATCGGTTGTAACATTCCATTCAAAACTGACAACTTATCCTCGAGTATGGAAAAGGGTGAGGTGTTCCCATGTAGAAGCATCATCTTCCTTGAACGAATTTGGATTGGTCTATCGAACCTTGTGGGTAATTTCATATATGTTCTTAGTGCCACAGTATACTATTTGTAAGACTCTGGTTTAAGGTAGACCCAATCTCCTAATGCTCCATATGATTTATTTTGATTGGTCTGTAAGTATTTTTTTTTTTTTTTTTGTGAGCTTGCTCAATGTGTTCCTTGAAGATCCTTGTTGATTGTTTTGTCTACATCTTCTCTGACTGTCTTATTTAACTGCTGCTTGCTGCCATTGAATTTGGAGTCTCTAGCCAAACTGTTGTACTGCATGCAGTCGCCTCTGGTCCTAAGAGATATATTATAAGTTTTTCAAGGCATTTGTCGATTATCTCTCGTATTGAACATTGCTCATAAAGTTGTGATCTTTACATTTTGGATGGAAACCAAAGGGGATTCCGTGCTATTTTCGGTTTCAAGATTGCTGCGAAGCCCTTTCATTAATTGCAAAAACTGATAAGGGATAATAGGATCCTCCGTTGTCATCTTGTCTGAGGCCTTTCTTCCCCTCATATTATTATACCTTCAAGGGTCCCATGGATCATAATGGTGAATGGGGAGAGGAAGGGATGTGATCAAATGCGGTAATGGTGGGATTGATGGTAAATGATTATGGTAGGGTTGATGTTTGATAATATGTGGCCTGCGGTCCTGTGTGATCGAGCTCATAATTAGAATCCACATTATGTTGAATGAGCAAAAGAGCAAAAGAGATGATCCTGTATGAACGTAGATATTTTTTGTTTGAAAATTTACCTATAAATTTCATATTGAGCAATGATGATTCGATTAGTCTCAAGAGTTTTTTATAGACTAATTAGTTCTACTGATTTTGGAAATGTAGATTTAATATATTATTTGAAAATTAAATTTAAGGTTATACCCTTATTTCTATTTTTTTTTTCTTTTGTGCTAGAAATGTAAGATATACAACCTATGAGAATCAAATTTGGGATAAATTTTTATATGAGAATCTTTTTTTTATTTGGAATGACTTGAAATATGGGATTCTTAAAACATTTCAAAATGTTGGGAAATTTTTTAAATATATCAAAAGGAGTACAAAAACTCCTTAGTAAGTTTTAAGCAAATGTATAATTTCAATTTGTAACACTTCGATGTAATACTCTAATGTGACACTTCAAAAAAACTCCTTATTATACTATTTTTAAAACGTAACATTTCAAAAAATTTCTTAGTGCAACACTCTAATATAATATACAAAAAAAAATAGCGTACTTTTTCCAAATATAATATTTTAATGTAACACTCCAAAAACAAATATGTGGGATTGTGGGATTGTTCAAACAATAATGATAGAGAATTCTAATTTTGAAACTCTAAAGAGAACTTTAGTGATGTGACAAGAGAAAACAAAAAATAAAAAATAAAAAAAATAAGAACATAGGTACACACATCACATTATATATGGGTTCCATTCCTTGCCACATCACTAGAGCTCCAAAATTAGAGCTATTAATCTTTATTGTTGTTCAAACTATTACAAAAGGAGTACAAAAATTCTTTAATAAGCTTTGGATAAATGTATAATTTCAAACTGTAAGTGTTACATTTGGAAAAAATACACTAAGTAGTTTTTTAGTGTTTTTATGTGTGTTACATTAATGTGTTATGTTTGAGATTATATTGATTGAAGTGTTACATTTGGAAAAAGTATATTAAGGATTATTATTATTTTTTTTTTTGGTGATACATTCGAGTGTATTACATTGGAGGGTTACATTTGAAAAAAAGTTTGAAGTGTTACGTTGTCACGTTTGAAAAAAATACATTAAGTAACTTTTTAGTGTGTTATATTTGAATGTTATGTTGTTGGAATGTTATATTGAAGTGTTATATTCTTATTCATAACGTAGGATTTGTTCCAGAGAGAGGAAAAATCCAAATGTGTAATTTTACATTTAGAGAAACCCACTTTAATCTCTTAAAAATTAAAGCCAAAGGTGCAAGCGATTATCTTTTTGTGTAATTTTCTTTTTAATGGGACTTTTAGGTTCATAAGAAAAAAAAAAGAAGACTAAACCATTCACAAGATCATATTTTAGGATTTATTGGTGCTTCACCCTATTAATATTTATAATGTTTAATATTTTTTGTAAATAATTTTTTTGATCCTCACTAATCAGTAATTTTTCCAAAATTTAATTGAAAAAGATAAATTATAAATATACTATTTAAAATTTACTTCAAATACAAATTACCTCATGTAATTTTGAAAATTATATTCTATCCTTTTAAAATTTTAATTGAATAACAAATGACTCATTTTATTAATAAATTATAAAGTTAATTAATAATGTCATAAATATATTTTAATTAATAATTGATGTAATTTTATTATTTTATAAAAGAGTAATTATAAATTTTATTTTTATATTAATTTTATTAAATAAAATTTTTTAACAACTAAATAAATTATTTTAATATTTTTTTAAAAAAATTTAAAAAATAAAAAGATAATATGACCCCAAAAAGAAAAAAGTTTTAGGTAATGCTAAACAACCTTATCTTTATATATATATATATACACATTTGGATACATCGGAAAGAAGCTAAACAGAGAGAAAATTTCATAAAAATAGGAATAATTACACACGCATGTTTGACACCCTAACAATAACCATACAAGATGAGGATTCTCTCTTGTATGCGGCTGACAGGAAGAAGAAGAGGAATTGGGAGAAAGAAACGTAACAACGATGGTAGAGAAAAGGAGATGGCTACAATGGGCGGAGGAGGAAGACTTGGGCAAAGATCTAGATCAAGTTTCTCCGATCTGCAAGTGGTCGACGAGAAACCTCCATGCCTTCTCGCGTATGGTGTTGATGGTCTTGTGTCGTACAACATCAATCTCGTCAACGAGAAAAGTTACAAGAAGAGTAAATTTTGCCGAAGGTGCTGCATCTATGTCCTTGGAAAAGACAGAGATGGAAAGTGCTTAATGAGCGTTCTAGTGAGCTTAATGAGCTTAATGAGTAACTGGGATATAACCCAAGGGCTCGTGGCATTGTGGTAAGGCTTTGGGGTTTAAGTCTCAAGGTCACAAATTCAATTATCTCTTTAGACCAATCTCCTGATGGTTAGAAGGTTGAACTTTAAGATGTCTAATCAACTATTTGGTGTGGGTTTAATCCTTTCCCGCTGTGCGAGTCCTGACTTAATCAAAGCTTGCCTTGGGAGGTCGGGACAAGCTTCCAGGTTACAATCTCTTACTCGGAATCTCTTACTCGGAACAGACAACAGGACATCCTGGTCGGGACAAGCTTCCAGGTTACAATCTCTTACTTGGAACGGACAACAGGACATCCTGGTGATCTCCTCATGAGATGCTGTCTTGAACCTGCGGGAGGGTGAGAGGATTTTCCTGTAACAAAAAAAGAAAAAAAGAAAAAAAAAAAGAGTTACTAGGATATATCACTCGGAATCACTCACCCTCGAGATTTTGTCTCCACTTGCTATACATGCCAAATAAGGTCTCTACTCTTTATAGCCATCCACCTCTTCAAAGGATGGCTATGATCAATTTGATCCAAGGGTTATTATTAAGTTTCTATAATATTTTATAACACTTCAATTTTTCACTATATTTTGTAATTTCCTAAACTATCTAATATATATATATATATATATATTTTATCAGCAAAAGAGAACTTTATTAATGACGAAAACATACAAATACATATGAGATGAACATCAATAAAGAGGTGGAAGACCAGAAGCGCATCAAAGCTAACAAACCCAATCCCAACTAGGTTGGCACCGAAAAGAAAGCCCAATCATCTGTGAGCTCAACCACAAAGGGATGATGAGAGACCATGCCAAAAAAAAAAAAAAAAAAAATCCTAAAAACTCAACCCCCAAATCAAACCCACAGCTCATTCCACACAATACATACCCACACAATTCAGACCACACAATTTCTCTAAGATTGCTGATTCTTCTAGGATGTTTGAAAATCTTCTAAATTTGGATAAATTGCACTTTGTGCCTTTGCACTTTACATCAAATCTTATTTTAGTCCCTACATATAAAATCATAACAGACAACCCGTTACACTTTTGATCAAATTCAACTTTGGTCTCTACACATGAAATCGTGACAATCAACCTCCAAAACTTTTGGTCAAATCTCATTTTGGTCCCTACATAAATGTTAATGTCTCCCTTTTGTGTTACTCCATTATTTAAAGCTTTAATGAAATTCAGTCATGTAATAAGAATGTGATTACAAAATGAGAGTAAGAGAGAAAAATTATCCATATTTTTGTACCAATACACACTTTGTCCTGCATAATAAGCATATGAGATTTATATAATGTATATACATATATGTTCGTAAGCTGAAAATTGGAACGAAGAGGCAAAAAAATAGAGCTTTTGAAATTAAAAAAAAAAAAAGGCATTAAAGAAATCGAAGAGAAAGGAAGAGGAATATTACAGAAGACTGTGTTACTATGGAAAATAGAGTTTTGTGATTCCAATTTATGCAAACTAATTCATCTTCTTAATCGTTCACAATTTGTGTTTTGTTTTAGCCTAATACAGTCATAATTTAATGTAAATTTTTGGACAAAGTGTGTATTGATAGAAAATGAGAATGATTATTTTCTCTCACTCTAATTTCGTAATCACATTCTTGTCAGACGAGTGGATTCTATTAAAGATTTAAATAATGGAGTAACAGAAGGGGAACATTGATACTTATATAGGGACCAAAGTCAGATTTGATTAAAAGTGCAAGAGATTGACTGTCACAATTTTATTTGTAAGAATCAAAGTGAGATTTAACCAGAAGTATAAGAGATTGACAGTTATGATTTAATGTATAAAGATCAAAGTAAAGTTTAATATAAAATGCAAAGATACAAAGTGTAATTTAACCTTTAAATTTCTTTATAACGTTTCGAAACCTTCTAAATTCATGTGATAACCTCTGTGTTGAATCTAATAGGGTGCTCCAATTTTTTGTTATTTTTTATTGTGTTGTGTGTGGAGTGAAGTTTTTTCACATGCTTTAGTTCGATACTGAAGTGTTATGCATCAATGTTCCATCTCGAAAATTT
Source organism: Camellia sinensis (assembly GCF_055761805.1). Classification (NCBI taxonomy): domain Eukaryota; kingdom Viridiplantae; phylum Streptophyta; class Magnoliopsida; order Ericales; family Theaceae; genus Camellia; species Camellia sinensis. The sequence continues at coordinate 236,858,369 of NC_138961.1, read as the reverse complement.
TGTTATAAATTTGTGGAACTTAAGTGTGTAGGTGACTCTATCTAAAAAAATCTTGGAGTGACCACTATTTACAGGGCTGGCCTTGAGATTTAGAGGTCTTAGGTGAATTTCGGAAATAGAAGTTCCTTTTACATTGAAAAAAAAAAAGTTAATGGATAAAACTATAAGTTACAACTTTTTTATTTGTTTGTAGTTATGAAAAAATTTACTTGCACATATAATCATTAAAATTATAAATAAAACAATTTAATGAAACAAAATTAGGGCAAAAAAATTAGGAAAAAATTATTCAATTAAAATTGATAAAGACCTAGGTAAAAAAATTAGGACAAAATTATTTATTCCACTAAAATCTAATAAATAAAGAAGGAAAACAAAAAAATTAGGGCCCGTATATTGTATGTATTGTTCTTCTTGGATCCAACACTTTTTTTTTAATGTATATATTCATTTTAATAAATATGGGGCAAACTACACTTATAAATAAATATAGACTAAACCATACATGAACCCAAAAAAATATTGTGAGTCCCTTTAAATTGATCCTAAAAAAAAAAACAAAACAAAACATTGGGCCTATAACATTTTACTAAAATAGGAGGCCCTATTTTTAGGTCAAAATTTTAGAGCCTAAAGCACAAACCTTACTGGCCTTAGGGCAGGGCCGGCCTTGACTATTTATGAGGTCGGATTAAAGTTAAATAACTCTTTGGGTAAATTACACTGACATCCCTTGAGATTTGATCTAATTACATCCCACTTCTAACGTTCTGGAAATTACATTTTACCCCTGTGCTTAATAGTCTCATTTCACAAACCTTCTGTTTATATAAAAGGTAACAACTCCTAGTAAAAAACATAGAAGAAATTACATTAAAAAAAAGTAAAGTAAAGGAAGGGGAAAAAAGAAAAGAAAAAAAAGTAGGAAGTAAAGCAATGTAAGAAAAGAGAAAGTGCACGAGTTCGATATTTTCATTATGTCTAAATAATTACAATGATAGGGGAGTTAGGGTAATTTTTCAAATGTCAAAGGGTGAAATGTATTAAATCTAAATCTCATGGGTGTAAGTATAATTTACCCTAACTCTTTTTATTGATAAGAAGAATAGTGTCAACTTTCAGCTTATAAAAAAGATGAAAAATTTCACATTAGTGTACAACTTCAAAAATAATTATAAATTAATGATAAATTTTATTAATATTAATAATTAAAAATATTAATTTTTTCATGCATGTGTAATAATATTTTGAAGATCCCACTATGGAGTAATTTTCTCTAAAAAAAAATGCATCCAACAAACTCATTTCAGGTACCAAAAAAAAAAAAAAGAAAAGAATTATAGTAAAGGTGATAAATGAACTAAATAGTTTGAGTTCAACTCATGTTTAGTTTGTTAAAAAATTGTTTGAGTTCTATTTGTTAAATAAACAAATTAAGTTTGAACATATTTTAGAGCTCATTAAGATTTTCAAATCAAGTTTGAATAATCAATTGCTCATTTGTTCAATAAGCTTAAAATTAGGTTAAAAGTTGATTTTTTTTTTTATTTTTTTGACTTTTTAAAAAAAATGTGTAAAAAAATAAAGAGGAGATGTGGCAAAAAAAAACCAAAAAGTCAAAAAGTTGACTTTTAACTGTGTTGCCAAAATATAAAATAACAAATTACTCAGCTCGATAAAATTTTGTTTGAGATCGACTCGAAAGTTTAACTACTTAAGTTTAAACAAACTTTGGAACTCATTAAAATTATAAAATCAAACCTAAAAAGTTAACTGTTCGACTTGTTCCATTGATTTATCCTTAATTTCAAGTGACTATTTGGTGATGTCATGGGGATTATAATTTCAATAAAAAAAAAAAGGTGGTAATCGAGTAATTACCACCAAACTACAAATATAAGTTCAAAATAAAATATAGTCAACAAACCAACAATTACACAAATTCAAAATAATTGCACAAATTTTTGATCCACAATTAATAAAATAATAAGTCATCCACTGCCAAATAAATGATTTATATAGAACGGATTGATACGTAGAACCATCAGTCTTTTTTTATGGGTGAATAGTAGAACCATCAGTCTGTCCTGTTTACATACATTGAAACCCTTGACAATGGGCAAAGTCTTTTCACTGTGGGTCAACAAATTTCGGATCAAATTTGTATTTTATAATGAGAAAATATGTGTAATTTTAAGTTTAGTCTGATTTGACATTGAATTTAATTTAATTATTTCAAATTTAGCTCTAAACAAATTTAAATTTCAAACTCGGTCACTTAATTTAATAGATATAAACAATTTATTTTTTATTTTTTACTTTTGTCTTGGATGGATATTAAATTATTTATTTATTATTTAAATTTGAAATGTTAAAAAAAATGAGAATTTTGCTTTCAACTCCTCCATTATAAGTCTTTGCTAGTGTAATGACACAAAAATGTGACCTATTAGAACATCTCTGCCTAAACTTTCAAAATTTGGTGTGTCAATTTTTTTTTTTGAAGATTTAGGTGACAAATTGACATATGTCAATTTGACATAAGAACTCTTCACCCGATGTATCAAATCTATTATTCTATTATTTTTTAAAACGAAATTATTTTATTGGATAGATTTAACATTTGACATCAATATGGAGCATGACAAATTTGATATGTTAAGTTCATGTCAAATGCTAATTCAGCATTTGGTATATCGGGTTGACTTCATTTTTTATGTCAAAATAGAGTTGTTGAACTGACACATTGGATTTGCAATATCGGGTAGAGGTGCTCTTAGAGCAATTCCAACCATACTCTTTATTTTGCCTGATTCCTTTTTAATCTACAATGCTACTATTTATTTTACCTATTTATCCACCCAAACTATTTGAAGAGCCTCCCAAGACTCTCCAAATATAGCTAGTCTTGAAGGGTTTTTTTTTTTTTTAGAGAGGGGGGGGGGGGAATAGCTATTGTAATAGCTAGCCATTAGAGTGACTGAATAGGATGATACTGTTGGGAAAAACTACTCACATTACATAATTTCACATTGCATATCGCAAAATTATGAGATGAACAAAACAAACCTTCAATCCCAAGAAAAATAACATGCTGAATAAAATACATATAAAATATAAAATGGTTAAAAGAAGCAAACCGAAGCCTGTGTGATACCACAGTCTTCTTAAAATAGATTCGCCGCCTCACCGTTGGGTACTGGAGGTACACCGGCGTCTACTTCCCAGGATACGACGGTTTTTACCAGCTACAACAGAAGTACTTTCTGATTAGCTTAGCGAACGGACAACGGTAGCACTCTCTCTCAAGAAGAAAATTATAGAAGAAGTAGACTGACAGTGTATGGATGTTAAGAAAAAATTCTATATCTCTTTTCAAGGAATAGGGCCTCCTTTTATACACCATGGGGAAGAGGGGAGGAGCCTCTAGCCATCAAGGCTGGCAACTAATGCTAGCAAAACTGTCCAATCAATTTTGAAAAACTGATGAGCCTTAAATGTGTGAGTTATATACACTTTTATGAGGAAATTTCTTATTCAATCATTTTTCTCCAACAATCCCCCACATGAATAAAAATTGACCGAATACAGCAAACGCTCAACGTTTATCAACAAAGACTCGGAAAGAGAGAGAGCACATAGACTAACCCTGCATCAAAAAAGGTAGCTGTTGGCCTTGAACCTTCGTAGTGAAAGCCTATCGGATTTACTGGCTGACTAGTGAAAGTGATGTCTTGAACTGTTCTGCCGTTTATGTAAACCGAGACAATAGACCTCACACAGGAGTTAGTCCAACCATTGTTCTTGTTCTCACTGGTGTGTCCTGTATGGCCCTGGAACACTAGCCTGGTTCTGTGAGTGTTTTTAAAGAATTCGGCCTTGGCAATTCTTAAAGAAGTGGCCCCACTTCGCACTCACACAGGTGACCTAGATACAGTATTTCATTATACCACATCACTAAGGTCATTAAAACCATTAGCTTAACTTTCTACCCCCACAGGGCATCACTGTATAAAGGAATGGGCAAAAGGATTTACCTCTTCAGTGACTCACCTGTTACACGAAGTTAGGTTGTCCCTTTAAACCTAGATCTTGGGATCTCCAGTTAACTAGGTTGGGTTTTCTGTTCCGGTAACCTTTACTAAAGACCTTAACCCCATTCCTCTTGACGACTTTTCTACTAACTCTCGAGTTAACCCTTTGGTTAGCGGATCCGCAATGTTGTCCTTAGACTTGACATAGTCCAGAGAGACAACTCCATTTGAGAGTAGTTGTCGTATGGAATTATGTCTACGACGGATATGTCTAGACTTTCCATTATGCATATTACTCTATGTCCGACCAATCGCTGATTGGCTATCGCAATGAATACTGATAGCTGGCACAGGTTTCGGCCAACGTGGAATATCCTCAACAAACTGGCGAAGCCATTCAACTTCTTCAGTTGCTTTATCTAAAGCAATAAACTCAGATTCCATCGTTGATCTCGAGATACACGTTTGCTTGGCAGATTTTCAAGACACGGCTGCCCCTCCAAAGGTAAACACTTAACCACTAGTGGATTTGGAATCTTTTATATCAGATATCCAATTTGCGTCACTATACCCTTCTAGTACCGCTGGGTATCTGGTATAATGCAGCCCATAATCCAGGGTGTAACGAATATACCCCAACACCCGCATAATGCCCTTCCAATGAGTAGCTGTAGACACCCCATTTTTGACCGACCTTGAGACTCAGACGTCACCGATTGAGCGCTTGGTGATGTTGCATAATGTGCTCGTTCAGAAGTTTCAGAGTCGCGGCCGTGAGCCCTGCCTCCGGACTTCCGAACCTTCTTTTGTGCCTTGTCTCGGTTTGCGAACCAGACTCGGTTTTCTCTGTTTCTTTTCCTGAGGGGAGGGAGAGGTCCCGTAGACCATCTCTCAATGTCCGTAGGCTACATTTGGTGGCCGTAGGCCATTTTTCCCATTTCGGAGTCCGGTTTCCGATTTTCGGAGCCGTCAGGCCGTGTGCCTCGGTTCGGGACTGCTTAACCATCTCCTATTGCTCTAATTTTTGGCATACTTCCTATTTTCTCCCTTTTGAGGGACACTGGGGGCTGAGAAACCCACTTCGTGGCCGAACGCCACTTTTGGTGTTTAACAGCCCATTTTCGGGACCCCGAACTGCGTGTTTGGCTCCCGAACATTCGTTTTGCAACGGTTTCCGTTCATTTTTGGCAGGTACCTCTGTTTTATCACTGGAAAGGTCACTGAAGGGTGGGAGGCCAACAATTGTTGCAGCAGCCAGTTATCTCTCCTCCGAAGCCTCCCGGCGCCCGTTTTTCCAACTTCCGGGCTAATGTTGAACACCCTAGGGTTAGTGTTGCCAACTTTCAACCACATATCTGTGATCTACACACATGGGAGGCCCCTAAAAGTTGGTGGCCGGCCATTAAGGTTACCTGACCCTTTTGACCCCTTTTCTTCCGGGCTAATGTTGAACTCCTTGGACTTTTTTTCTTGAACTTTAAACCACATATCTGTGATGTACACACATGGGAGGCCCCTAAAAGTTCATGGCCGGCCAGTAATTCAAATTGACCCTTTTGACCCCCTCTTTCCGAGCCAATGTTGAACCCTTTAGACCCACTTTCTTGGAATTTTAACCACATGGTTGTGTTGTACACACATAGGAGAACCTCCCCAGTAGCTGGCCGGCCAGAAAATCTCATTGAACCTTTTGACCCCTAGCTGGCCGGCTAGGGGATGTGGCCGGCCGGCCACCTCCAACAAAAGTGAGAGGCCGGCCGTGTTCCTCGCACTGTGCACTTTACAGCTGTGGGGCAATATCCCCCAGACAAGATATTTATCCGGGGGATATTTTGTGGGGGAATTTTGCTCTCCTTTTCCCCCACCTTTACACCCCCTTTTGAACCCTTTTAACCAGTTGGTGGCTTCACTTACAAGGGTTAGAAAAATTGCTCTTCAAGTCTCCATACTCAACTCCATCTCCATAGCTCTCAATTCTTCAAAAAAACCTAAGTCCCTAACCATCATTCCTTCTACACCACCAAGCTCTACCATCACCAACTCGTTTCCAGCAACAAGGAAGGATTCTTAAAGGTCAAAGAAGCTGCAAATTCATCCAAGAAGCAACAAAAGTTTGAGTCTTCAAGGGTAAGTAATGATTTTACCCTTTTGACCCTTTTTCTTGATCTATTTCTAAGCCCCACTTCCTTTTTGTTTCAAGCTCCGGCCCTAACTGAAAAGGGCCCTATTTTGAGCTCATCTTCACTTTTCATTAAGGGCTCAACCCTGTTTGAGCCCTCCATGACACACTTGCTTCATTGATCCTCTTGTATGTCATAATTTTGCATGCTATTTTTGACCCATGAGCAATTTATTTTCGAGCATGTTGTAAACTGATATGAGGCCTATTTTGAGCCCCTCTTCAACATTGAAGAAGGGCACAACACCATTTGGGACTTCCATGTTGTACCTACCTTTATACTCCTCTTTTCCTCCCCATTCTTGCATGTTTAGTTAGCCTACCATGCTTTTGTTTTTGGCCATTTTACAGTTCTGAAAAAGTTCTTATTTTGGTCCATACTTCATGTTTCATTTAGGTCCTTTCATGGTTTGGGGCCTCCATAGGTCACTTCATGTTATATCCCTCTTTTATTCCCCATTCTTGCATATTTAGTTAGCCTACCATGCTTTTGTTTTTGGCCATTTTACAGTTATAGAAAAGTGCTTATTTTGGTCCATTCTACATGTTTTATTAAGGGTCTTTGGCTGTTTGGTGATTATTTTGCATACCTCATGTTATAGCCACTTTTTGAGCCTTATTTTGCATCACATTTCTATCATGTTTGTATACTGATTTTGAGGCTTCCATATACTGTAAATATTCATATTTTTGGTCCCTCTTCAATGTTGTAGAAGGAAATTTTTCAGTTTGGGTTTTGCTTATATCACTTGCTTCATTACCCCTCTTTTGGCCCCTATTCTTGCATGCTATTTTTCCCTTGCCTACACTTGCTGTTTGGCAATGTTTATAACTGTGAAAGTGCATGTTTTGGGACTGTCTAGCTTCTGTCTTTGCATTTCATGTCCATATTGTGCATGTTTAGCATAGCTATAGGCCATTTCGGGTGCCTAGTGTTGCATTTCGGGACATTTCGTTGCATTTCATGTCATTTCGCTTCATTTCGGGACTGTTTTCCCCCATATTTTAATGCTGAAATTCCATTAGTATGCTTGCATATCATTTTTGCCATATTTCATCGCATTCCGTCATTGCCTCGGTTTGCGTGCCCGTGTGCACGCATTTCAAGGCACTCCTTTTTTTATCCGACGGCATCCTATGTGAGTGTGGCTGAGGCTCACTCATGTTGGTATAAGCCCATATCATGTTTCTATATCATTGTATCGCATTTTGCCATTGCCTCGGTTTGCGTGCCCGTGTGCACGCATTTCGAGGCACCTCATTTTTATCCGTCGGCATCCTATGTGAGTGTGGCTGAGGCTCACTCATGTTGGTATAAGCCCATATCATGTTTCTATATCATTGTATCGCATTTTGCCATTGCCTCGGTTTGCGTGCCCGTGTGCACGCATTTCGAGGCACCTCATTTTTATCCGTCGGCATCCTATGTGAGTGTGGCTGAGGCTCACTCATGTTGGTATAAGCCCATATCATGTTTTTATGTCATTTCATCGCATTTTGTCATCGCCTCGGTTTGCGTGCCCGTGTGCACGCATTTCGAGGCACTCCATTTTTTATCCGTCGGCATCCTATGTGAGTGTGGCTGAGGCTCACTCATGTTGGTATAAGCCCATATCATGTTTTCATGTCATTTCATCGCATTTTGCCATTGCCTCGGTTTGCGTGCCCGTGTGCACGCATTTCGAGGCACCTCATTTTCATAGCATTCCATCATTGCCTCAGTTTGCGTGCCCGTGTGCACGTATTTCGAGGCACCTCATTTTCATAGCATTCCATCATTGCCTCGGTTTGCGTACCCATGTGCACGTATTTCGAGACACCTCATTTTCATCACATTCCGCCATCGCCTCGGTTTGCGTGCCCGTGTGCACGCACTTCGAGGCATCTCATTTTCATTATATTTACCATCGTCTCGGTTTGCGTGCCCGCATGCACACATTTCGAGGCATTTCATTTCCATAGCATTGTATATGTTAGGATTGTATCTTAGTTGCATTTCATGCATATCATGCATATCGCATCGTGTTCGGGATAGGAGTTAGCCCGGGCACGGGAAACGAGGTACATTTCGTACTCCGAGTGACGGAATGTGTCTCAATTCCCCAGTCGCCGACACTCCGGATTATCCATGATGGAGTTAGGTTTTAGCTGTAGTTTCATGTGCATTCATCCTATATTGAGTTGTGCATTTCGACTCCTCTACCATCATGCCTCGGTATGCGTGATTGGTGGTACGAGGATCGAGACATGCATATATCTGTGCAAATACATTGCTATGCCCCTTTCCTGCTCTCTGTTGCAGCAAAACGAAGAATCAGCAACATTTTGGGGCTTGGCACGCATTTCAAGAACAGGTGTAAACAGAGGCTAATTGGGGCATTCCGGTGGATTTCCGCGCAAGACAATCCGGACATGCATCATCCATCAGAAGCAAGGCAGTCTCTGGCCTGCACGCCAGTTTTATTTGCTTTCTTAGTTAATTCTTTAATTAATTAGAATTTTGTAATATTTGGACTGTAATATTTTTTTTTTTATTCGGGACTGTATATTTATTCGGACCCTCCGAGTGAGGGCACAACTGTAATAAGTGTGCGTGAGTGGGATGTATGTCTTCCAACCTCGCGTCTTTCTCCCTTTTATTTATCCGCTTATGATGGTTAGATTAGGGCATATTTAAATTAGCATACGGTATGACAACATGTTTGCATCATTCATCTGTATTGCATGCACCGGGCTCGGCGCATCATACTAACTGCATTGTACTTTCAAATCCAAATTGAATACATGATAGTTGTAGCATTTCATATACCATCTTAGAATAGCCGACCCTGCTATAGTTGCATTTTGCATGTGTTGCATTAGGCATTTTTGTATACTTAGAATTCATGCATGATTTCTAATGAAGTTTCTATTTTGGCTTGGAGTACTCGGTAAGCTTTATGCTTTAGCATCCTTGCATGCGTGTGAGTGACTGCCATGACAGCATGCTTACCATGAGGCTATGTGCTTATCTGATATAACTGCCTGAATGCCTGTGGGTGAAGGTTGGGTTATCTGAATTGGAATAAATCATCAAATGTTTCAAGCCTACCTGCGGGTAGCAAACCATTTTCAAAAACAAGCATGAAATGTCTTGTTCCAATCTGGGCGACCCGGTCTATACTTATATGCTGTGAGCATCACATAGTAACCTAGGCTAATAACCGGAATAAGAACTCACAATGTTTTCAAAAATTGATATCATGGTTAGTAGAGGTCGGTCTATGACCGGGCGAGCGGGGGTGCTCACGAAGTGACCTTCCCCAATCGTACCCAAGTTCCCGAGCCGAGGCAACTTTGGTGATGACGGACACGTGGCCTCTTGGCACCGAGTCAGGGTTTCCTAAATTTCCCCAAAAAAAATATTTAGGTGGCGACTCTGTATCTGGCAAAGCAGTCCATATTTGGCACTACTTTTTCAAAAATCAATTTCTCAAAACGATTTGCCGGATTTGGACTCTTTGGTTCAGATTAGGAACCGTGACATTTAAGAGTCTGAGCTGTAGTGACCCCAAATGAACAGAACGGGAGCTAACCCTCCCGGGGCGTTCGGGGGACGTCTACAGTTTCTGGCGACTCTGCTGGGGATTTAGAGAACTTGACTCGAACTCATGATATCTATTTTTGAATACACTTGTGTGTTTCTTTGCATTGCATTTGCATTGGTGCGCCTAGGACACCGTGTTTGCCATCTGCTATTCCTGAACGGTTTGCCAGAGGCTTGTCTTGTCAAGGCATGACCATAAGGCTGACCGGTTGTGGGCTTTGCCAGTATGGGAACACAAACCCCGGTTTTACCGGGGCACCCTCTTTGACCATTCGGCCTAGTGCATATTCGAATCCATAGTGACCATTCCAAATTAGGACAGGTTGCTTACCCGTTTATAGGTTGTTTGAAACCGCTGTGTGCGTAATGAAACCCTAGCTCCTGACACAATAGGACAGGGAAATCCTACCCCAACATAGGGGTGTTTTGGCTCTCACTTATCTGTTATGTGCTTTAGAGTGCGTCTCTACAGGAATGCATGTATCAGTATATGAGTTCAGTATCACGCCTGCGGGCATCAGTTCAGTATTGTCAGTATCAAGCCTGCGGGCATCAGATCAGTATATGAGTTTGAACATCAAGCCTGCGGGCATCAGTTCAGTATTGTTAACATCTGGCCTGCGGGCATCAGTTCAGCATTATGGGTATCAGGCCTGCGGGCATCAACCAGTATTTGAGAACGAGTTATCTGCGGATATCAGATTCTGTTTTAAGGAACAGTGATACAGGAATGATAATCAGTGTTTGAGGACAGTGTGTATTTCAGCTTATTGACTGTGTGTTGATTATGCCCGACTGTGTGTCTTGCATTTTATTTTAAGCTGTTGTGCTGGCCGTTTATCTGTTTATTTATTTCCTTTTCGCTTTATTTATCTTTTGCTAGGTCAGTTTTAGCACGATTGCTTCCAACCCGATAGGCATTCCCCAAGCACCTTGGACACGAGGTCATCGACTCCATCGATCTGAGGATCTAATCGACGGACAGCCAGTGTTCCATTCTCTACCCCCTGTTACAAGAAGGAAGCCGAAAAGGCGCAGTGTGTCAGAACAGAGGTTGTCACAGCAGTGGGTTACTTCATCAGAGGACTATAGGACTGAGGTCTCAATTACTGCTGCAGAAATAGACATACCAGTTAGACAGATGGATCAGCAAAATACGTCAGGGATGGAGGCTTTAATGCGCCAGATGCAGGAGAGCATGAGACAGATGCATGATGATGCCACCCGTCAATCGGAGTTTTCCAAACAGCAGGCCACGATCATGGCCCAGCAGGCCGAACTAATCACCAGGCTGCAACAACAGAATACAGCGTCTGCTTCACAACAAATTCCTCCTCCGGCAGGGGCTCCGTTACCTGAGCAGGCACCTACTGTTGAGAACGCCCCACCAAATGCCCAGAATACCCTGCCGCATGTCCAAAATGTACAAGAGGACGCGAATCTTCCAACGGGGCCAGCTCCGCCCCCGCTTCTACCACAACTGTCCAAGGTCCATACATCCAATCACCCGGACTCTCCATTCGAGGTCGAGGTTGATCATACAGCTCTGAAATTGAACAAACTGGAGAAGCTCTTTAAGAAATCCCAAGGGGTCAAGGCTATGCCGGACATCGGAGATGGATATACCGAGGAGGCCGTAACACTCCCTGATAGGTTCAAAATGCCACAAATCGACCGCTTTGACGGAACCAACGACCCTATGGTCCATATCCGACTGTTTGCAGATGTCTTGTGGCCAATGGGCCTAACACGACCACAGAAGCTCTCACTATTCGGCCGAACCCTGTCGGGTGTGGCCTCCCATTGGTACGCAAGATTACAAGATGAAGTGAAGAAGAATTGGGATGAAATGGCTGAGGCCTTTGTCACACAATATTCATACAACACTCAGATCGAGATCACAACCCGCGATCTTGAAACGACAAGGCAAGAACCCAAGGAATCTTTCTCGGACTTTGTGATCCGATGGAGGGCGAAGGCGTCAACAATGACTTTAAGGCCCACAGACAAAGATCAAATCCGGATGATTGTGCGCAATCTCCACCCAAAACTGATGTTGAGAATGATTGTAGTCCCCTTCCCTACTTTCGCAGATTTACATGATATGGGGGTGCAAATCGAAGACGCAATGAAACAAGGTCTGTTTGACCATGACAGGGAACAACCGAGGAGGGCCTTTAACCGTAACAACAATGCGGGCCCGAGTGGCGCTGTAAATACGAGAGCCTCGGAAGTTGGTATGGTCACCACCACTCCCCCTCCCCTTCCAAGGCCCATGACTGCCACACCCTTCTCCGGCGCGTCCGGAAACAACACACAAGCCAGCAGATTCCAACCACGAGGCCAAAGAACCTTTACCCCACTCTATATGCCTCTGACCAAAGTTTTGGGGATACTGATCAGAAAGAATCATTTAAAACCCCTGGAACCAAAGCCATTACCGAATCCACTCCCCCCTCATACGACCCATCAAAATACTGTGCATACCACCAACAACACGGTCATGACACCGACCGTTGTTACAGATTGCGCCATGAGATCCAAGATCTTATTGACAAACAAGTGATCGCACCTCCTGATAAACCCAATGTCACCACCAACCCTCTCCCACCACATAACCAAGCTCCTCCTCCCAAAAGAATTAACTTTATCCAGACTGGGGTCGCATCTTACGATCCTAGCATCTATATTACCCCCACCCACCTACCCAAGCCGGAGGTGTTCCTCCCCGATTGCACTGATTTCTTGTGCATGGTGGACATCTCCAAAACCCGACCAGAACCGATGGTGGTGACCGTCGAAGACAGGGCAGGGCAGATTTTGGGAGAGAATGAGATTGTTGAATCTGAGACTGGGCAGAATTTTGCTGGGGGAGCCTATGATCCAAGCAAGCACATCCTATTAACGAGCCGAATTGGGCTAGGCGTAGAATTGCCAGAGACAGGAGAGCTATGCATGATCCGGGGGGATGGATCTGGGCTATGGGCAGATAATCTGACAACCGTCGAGGAGGATTTTGCCAACCTGCAATTTCTCGAGGACCAGGAACTGGGGGATGCGTCGATTAATTGGTATGATTACGAGGGATCAGAGGAGGCCACGGGATGGCTCGAAGATCAACCGGATGCAGTGGGGGAAACCCAACCAGAACAGAGCCCGGCAGGGGCAGAAATATCAGTTGTGGCCGGAATGGCCGAAAACCAAGTTGTATCGCCGGAGAGCGCCGGTGTTAAGAATTCCGCTCGAGATATGGGCATTATAGATACGGGAATTATTGAACAAACAGCTGTACTGACGCAGCTGGAGCAAGAAAAGTTTGAGGCTACTGAGAGAGCCAGGAAGGCAAAGGGCCCTGAGGGGACTGAAAGTGCTGTGCGCACGAAGACAGACAATGCTGCGAGCATATGGACAGAGAGCACTGAGAGTGCGAGTGGACCGGAGCCAGACAGGTGTCTGTTGGCTGCCAGTGGAATGTGGTGGGAAGATGACGACTTGTGTCTTGCCCACACGGATGAAGACTGGGGGAATAACCAGCCGGATGATACTTGGTATCTTGATGAAGTGGATCATATGACAAGAAGTGGGCGGTACTTCAAACCCCCACACCTGGACCAACCCGAGGCATCCGGGAAGGATAGAGAAGTGGAGAGACAGAAGGAGAAGCAGATTGAAGATGAAGCTGTGCTGAAACAGTTAAAGAAAATACAAGCAGATATCTCCATTTGGGGACTGCTAATGGCATCACGAGTACACAGAGAAGCTGTTCTATCTGCTATGGACAAGTCCAAACTCTCCATAGACACCACGCCTGAACAGCTGGTTGGGCTGGTTTTTCCGGGAGGAAGTTCCCCGGCATTAACCTTTTCGGGCAAGGAGCTACCGCCTGAGGGCACAAACCATAACAAACCTCTCTATATTTCTGTGGAATGTAGAGATAAGTGGATACCGGTGGTACTTGTTGATACCGGGTCTGCAATTAATGTCTGCCCAACCAGAATGGCATATGCGATCGGGTTGAAGCCCGTGGATTTCGTCCCAACCACCCAAGTGATCAGAGCATACGATAATACCAGCAGAGAGATGATGGGGACTGTTAAAATTCAAACCAAGGTTGGTCCAGGACAACACAGCATTGAATTTCATATCTTGGACGTTCCCGCAACCTTTAACCTACTTTTGGGGCGACCGTGGTTGCACCAGGTCAAAGCAGTCTCTTCCACTCTACATCAAATGCTAAAGTACCCTCACGGGAAAGGGGTAGCGTTAGTTTTTGGGAATTCATCAATCCATCCGCCGCCGGAGGTGTCTACACCTGTCTTGGAGATTGAGCACGGCACGGAGGATGTGTTTTTGTCGGGGTTCACTTTGGCCGAGGCTCAAGTGGTGCAGAATGTCAAGGCTGCGAATGAGGGCATGTATGTTAGTGCACAATCCATATACCTCATGAACAAGCTAAAGCATACCCCTGGGATGGGATTAGGGAGAAGCGGCCGGAAGGGCGTCTCAGTGTTGGCCGAAGTGCCACACAACCCTCACGCCTTTGGATTGGGTTATCTGCCCACCAAGGAGGATTGGGTAAGGAAAGGAAAGGAAATGGCCGGCAGGGCCAGAGGGAAGAAGGCCGGGAAGCCATTTGATTTAATGCACAGGCCCATCTGGGGTACCCTAAACGGACGTTTCGTCCAGGAGGGGGAAGATTTTCCATTCTGCGGCTTCACGGAGCCATGGCTAAACGTGGAGGGGACGCGCGTGCCTGGTTTTGAAATCTTCTTCGACATACAATTATCTGGGGATGACGTTGCCGAAGCGCAGATAGACCCACCAACTGAGGTTGAGCAATGTGAAGCAGTGGATCCTGAGAGCACAGAGCTTGAAATGGGGGTAGCACTGGCGAGTCTACTATCAGATCCTCCGATCGGCCAAGAGTGCTTGGGGGATAACTCTTCGGTTTCTGCGATTGGAGATGAAATAGCTGCGGGCTTTCCAGCGCCGATCTTGGATGCATCTATCGCACCTTCTCTCATCTGGCAATATGAAGAAGGCTTTTTATCTAGCAGTTCCGGGTCAGGTAGTGAGCCGGAATCTGATTCTACCGAATCTTGTGCGTCAGAATCAGATTCCAGCTCAACTGAGTCTGAGTCCGGTATTCCTGGGGGTGATAACCCGGATGCCACAATCCTGTCTAGGTCGTCTTTTTCATTTTCTTTTGAGTCTGTTGTAACAGAGGAATCTAACGGCTTGGAAGTATTTAATGAGAATGATGTGGATGTGGTTTCCGAGTATTTTTCTGTGCCTTTGATTTATTGCTTAAATCAGGATTTTCAAAATTTTGATGAAAACAGCGAGGAAGAAATTCCCCCAGTTTTGCAACGATTAATTGATCAAGAGCAGGAAAGATTTGTTAAACCTTTAATGGATGAAATCACTACTGTGAATGTTGGTACTGAGAAAGACCCGCGGCTGGTCCAGATCGGGTCCACGTTGTCTTCAGAGGAGCGCGAGCGCTTAGTCGCTTTATTAAAAGATTTCACAGATGTTTTCGCGTGGTCCTACGAAGACATGCCTGGAATCGATCCTGAGATTGTACAGCACCGGATCCCTCTTGACCCCGAGGCCCGTCCTGTCAAACAGAAACTCAGAAGGATTCGCCCGGACTGGGCTCTCAAAATTAAGGAAGAGGTCACCAAACAAATTGACGCAGGGTTCCTGCTGGTATCTGAATATCCAACTTGGTTGGCCAACATAGTTTCGGTGCCAAAGAAGGACGGCAGAATTCGGGTCTGTGTAGACTTCAGAGATTTGAACAGGGCCAGTCCGAAGGATGACTTTCCCTTGCCGCACATCGATGAATTGGTGGATTTCACGGCAGGGCACGCCTTGCTTTCGTTTATGGATGGTTTCTCAGGCTATAACCAGATAGTAATGGCACCCGAAGACCGAGAGAAGACTGCGTTCACTACCCCGTGGGGGACATATTGTTATCGAGTGATGCCATTCGGGTTGAAAAATGCTGGAGCTACGTATCAACGGGCAGCAACTACAATATTGCATGATATGATCCATAAGGAGGTCGAGGTGTATGTGGACGACATGATTGTCAAGTCCAAAGATAGAGAGGGCCACTACACCGCCTTACAAAAATTCTTTCAAAGGATCAAAGAGTTTCGGCTGCGACTGAATCCCCAGAAATGTACGTTTGGTGTTACAGCAGGGAAGATGCTAGGGTTTCTGATCACACAAAGGGGCATCGAGGTCGACCCTTCCAAAATCAAGGCCATCTTGGAAATGCCACCACCAAGGACTGAAAAGGAGGTGCGAGGCTTTCTGGGTAAAGTGCAATTCATAAGACGGTTTATTTCTAAATTAACCTTGACTTGTGAACCACTTTTTGGTCTCCTAAAGAAAGGAGAGAAATTCCAATGGGATGGCCGATGTCAAGCAGCTTTTGAGCAGATCAAAGAGTATCTACAGAATCCACACGTGTTGTCACCGCCAGAACCGGGGAGACCGTTGATATTGTACCTTTCGGTAACTGAGACTACCATGGGCTGCATGCTCGCGCAGGAGTCAGGAGACAAAGTGGAAAGGGCCATATACTATCTGAGCAAAAAGATGCTGGATTACGAGACCCGCTATACACCGCTGGAGAAGGCTTGTTTGGCCTTGGCATGGGCGACCAGGAAGCTGCGGCATTACCTGTTAGCCCACTCTGTAATGTTGGTTTCGCGTTTGGATCCCATCAAATATCTCTTCGAGAAACCAGCACTTACGGGTAGGCTAGCTCGATGGCTGCTGTTGCTCTCCGAATTTGATTTGAAGTATGTAACGCGCAAGTCAGTAAAAGGCAGAGCGGTAGCGAAGTTCCTTGCCGACCACCCGGTTGAGGGGGATGAAGCGATTGAGTATCTATTCCCAGATGAAGCCATTCTGCACGTCGAAGATGAAACCTGGACAATGTACTTTGACGGAGCGTCAAACCAGTATGGGTATGGGATAGGGGTGTTGCTAATAGCGCCTGATGATTCCCGTATCCCTTTAGCATTCAAGCTCCAGTTCAAAGTTTCTAACAATGAAGCAGAGTATGAGGCATGTATTGCTGGCCTGGAAGCAGCCCTAGAACTAGGGGCGAGACGAGTGGACGTCATTGGAGACTCGAACCTCGTTGTGTCTCAAGCAAAAGGAGATTGGAAAGTCAAGGAGGAAAGGATGATAATCTACCACCAAACTTTGGATTTGCTAATTCCTCGGTTTGAGAAGCTAAATTTCACCCACCTCGTAAGAGAGAACAACAGGTTTGCAGATTCGTTAGCAACTCTATCTTCTATGATAGACATTCTGTCCGGAGTCCAGATGCGTCCAGTCATTATTGATCAAAAGTTTACGCCAGCATACGAGTCGATTTCCGCCATAGATGAGGTTCAAGACGGCAACCCCTGGTATTACGACATCTGGAACTTCTTGGAAAATGAGACATATCCACTAGGGGCAAATGCCAAAGATAAGAGGGCTGTCAGAAGAATGGCTGCTCAGTTCGTTATCTGCGGGGGAAAGCTGTACAAAAGGGGTCATCTGGGAATGCATAAGCTCTGTGTAGAAGCTGAAGAGTCAAAACGCCTGATGGAAGCCATCCATGGGGGGGAGTGCGGTGCACACATGAATGGAGTAATGCTGGCCAGAAAAATCCTCAGACAGGGCTACTACTGGTCAACCATGGAGGAGGATTGTATTAGCTTTGTTCGGCGATGCCACAAGTGTCAAATTCATGCAAACCGCATGAACATCCCGCCGTCAAAACTGTACAACATGACTTCACCATGGCCTTTTTCGGTCTGGGGAATTAATGTGATCGGAGCTGTTACCCCGAAGGGGTCAAACGGGCATGAGTTTATCCTGGTAGCGATAGATTATTTCACAAAGTGGGTCGAGGCCCAATCATACGCAGTGTTGAAGGCGTCGCATGTCGCAAAGTTCATCAGGAACAACATCATCTGTCGGTATGGGGTGCCAAACGAAATAATTTCAGATAATGGTTCCCACTTCAAGAAAGAAGTGATAGACTTGTTGGAGAAATACAATGTGGCTTTCCATAAGTCATCTACATATCGGCCGCAGACCAATGGAGCAGTTGAGGCCGCCAACAAGAATGTCAAGCATATACTGCAGAAGATGGTGGAAACCTATCGGGATTGGCCAGACAAGCTGCCATTTGCTTTGTGGGGCTACAGGACGTCAATCAGAACTTCTACTGGAGCAACTCCATAGTCATTGGTCTATGGAATGGAGGCTGTTCTACCCATTGAGATTGAGGTTCCGTCGTTACGAGTATTGGCTGAATGCCAGATAGCCGAAGCAGATTGGCAGCAAAGCAGATTCGAAGAACTCATGCTCTTTGATGAAAGAAGACTGAAAGCACTGTACCACATCCAAGGCTATCAACGCAGAATTGCCCGGGCTTTCAACAAGAAGGTTAAGTCCAAGAATCTGAAAGAAGGAGATTTGGTGCTCAAAGACAACCGAGCTCCCATCCACGACCCAAGGGGCAAGTTCAAACCTAATTGGACCGGTCCTTACATTATCAAAGCTATCTGGTCAGGTGGGGCTGTGGTTCTGATGGATCTAGATGGCTTGGAGTTCTCACAACCGATCAATATGGACAAGTTGAAGAAATACTATCCTTGAGAGGCTCGCTAGGCCGAAAACCCGAAAGGGCGACCTAGGAAAAATTCAGAGCACAAAAAAATAGAAAATATAAAAACTGAGCTCGCAAGGTTGAAAACCCGCAAAGGGCGGCCTTGGCAAAAGTTAGAGCGCAAAAGGAGAGTGAAAATACTCGAGTGAACCTTAGCCTGAACTACGTAAGGCTTGATTCCCATCTTTGGGATACGTAGGCAACTTCGCCTTGAAGTTCAGCCATAAACTTTTCCCCGATCAACTCTGTCCACGTTGATCATCTCAGCCATCTTTATCCATCAGCATTTATCGTGATCTCCGGTACAGTGCTGTTCAAACTAGGGGCAACTTTCCGTTGCCGCGACGGTGCAAAGTTACTCGGACTAGGGGCAACTTTCCGTTGCTGTGGAGTGCCGCATTGTTCTTCAGACTAGGAGCAACTTTCCAGTTGCAGGGATCTGGGGATGTACATTTCAGTGACAGATTTTCGGCGTGTCCAATTTTGATCCACATAGAAAATAGTTTTGAAAAGTTTTAATAAAAGTTGACTTTGCTCAAATTAATCTTTTTACGACTAAGACCATTTTTGGACCAAAAGCGGAAAATTTTCAGTACCATAACTTTCAATTTCATTGATTTCAAAACTGAGTTCTCCTGCTCTTGCATTACAATCGAGGTTGCTTTGTAGTACATTCATAAAGAAAACTTGAAAATACTAAATAAGCAATAAATTTGGGGCATAGTTGAATCAAGTATCTCTGCGTCCCCCCCAGAGCTGGACGGAGCATCTGATGCCAAGCTGGGCCCAATCTGTGCCTCCTCATTGAGCCAATCCACGCACTCATCAGACAAAGTACAACTGAAAGTGGAAGCAGGGGCCAGGAGCTCTCTAGTCCTCCATGCCGTGGCATATCGGGCAAGCTGTGCCCCCCGGATCGAGAAAGCGGCTGGGTACTCAATCCCCTCCGGTGGACAAGTCTGATCATGACCAAACTCACGCAAGAACCGGAACGGAAAATAAAATACGCAGTGGGTCAGACCAACCAATTGGATCCCAATCATGCGAGACATACTATAGCTCATTGCCGGGAGGTTGAGCCAAGGACAACGCCAAGCAATGCCGTCTGCGGGCAAATTGCACATCCAATCGAACCACCACCTTTCGTCAAGAGCATTGACTAGGCGCTACCGAAAGAAGTAGCCTCGAGCTGAATAGGCCGGGCAAGAGTCCACAACCTGCAACTTGTCCATTAACCATACCTAGGGGAGGGATGGAAAATGAGAGAATAAAGAACAGAGAGATGCACGATGAGAGAAAAGTGAGACAAGGGTTTTGTGAGAAAAACCGAGCCTGAGGGCCGAGTGATGTGAGCAAATATATATGTGAGGTCGGGTGGGAAACATTACCTGCAGCAGCAGTGGACTCCCGGCGAACCTAGTCGCCTCCCGGCGATAGACAGAATCTAAGCCCATCAATGTCTCGGCCAAGGTCATGGCAATACAGCTCTTTCCTTCTCTCAAACCTTGGGCGACTTCAATCAGGCGAATGCTAGCCCCGCCGAAGCCCGAGGAAAGCAGAAAATGGGACAACATACACAAGCAGAGGGCGTGTTGCCGGAAACCCTGCCAATAATGGTTGCTACGGTCACCAGCATCGGAAAAGCGATAGATCAAGCCGAGGATGTCCAGTTCCCCACTGCAGATCAGAGACCGAGCGTCATGCGCCGTGAACCCACACATCCGCCCTAAAGCCTGAGCGTGACCAAAACGGAGCTGCTGCAAGATTACTTCAGAGCATTCAGATTCCATCAAAACCTAAAAATCTTCGAAAGTCGGACACATCTCTTGGCCGCCAAAGCTGAAAACATGTGTCACTGGATTCCAGAACCTTGCCGCGGCATGGAGAAAAGGAAGCTGTAGCGGAGTACGGCTCAGCGTGAATAGTGCATTCAAGCCGAAACCCCGGAAATTCAATTTTTCCGAGCCATCTAGAGAAGAGATCCAAGATGCGACATTTTCTGCGAGAAACGCTTCCATCTTTGCCTAAAACTAAGATGAAATGAATGTTCCCGAAGTTGAGGCTTTTATAGAAGGAAAAACACTATTCACGGGGACACGTGTCAAAAATCTGGTGGCTGCAGGACTGAATGGCCGGCCAGCCATTTACTTTTTCAGAAATGGCCGGCCAGCTGTCTCTCTCCACCAAAAATGGCCGGCCGGCTCCCAGGGATGGCTGGCAATGCTGCAGTATATCTCCTTGGCCCTGTTTTTACTCTTCGAGGGAGAGTTCCAAGCATTTCCATACAACGGGAGAGTCAAAGGCCTTCATTCCGGATGCATTCCGATGCCCAGATCGTCAGAAGTACACTTTGTTTTTGTTGTTGTGTTTTGTTTATCAAGTTGTTGTTTTTCTTATCGAGTTGTTTGTCGAGCGGACGTGTTTCGTGTTTTTGAGTCATTGCTCTCTGTTTAAGCAATCTTTGTTTAAGTCTTGTTTATTTGCGTCGTCAACGTTGTTGCATTTTGCTTATCGAGTTGTAAACTTTCTAAGGTCCTGTTATTCTTAGTAAGTTGAGTTGTTTAGTTTGTTGCGTCGGTTCACTACCTGACTTGGTGATTACACAATGCGCATTACCATTCAATTTCAATTTTGTGCAAAATAAAATGATGCGATACGATGCTAAAGTTTAAAATACAAACATCTCTTCAAAAGCTATTTCATTTCATCATGCTTTACAACAAACAAAGGTACAAGTTTTACAAAAAATAAAACTACCTAACAATGTGCAAAGTGCTATAAACTACTAGCAAAAAGAAAAATAAAGCAGGAAATAGCAGCATCAAAGTCCTCGGGAGCGGGAACGAGAAGCACTCCTCATCCTCTTCTGCGGGACAATCTCCGCACCATCATCATCATCTGAGTCGGAGCCTCCCTCCTCAGCATATGTCTCTGACTGACGATCGGTAGCCTCCTCCTCCTCAGCATCCTCCTCCTCCTCATCAGGCTCCACCTCCACAACGTGAGCCCTACGTCTGCGGACAGGCCCCCCTCGAGCTCCTCGAAAAGGCCTAGATGGCCCGGCTCCTCGGGAAGGCCGAGATGGGCCTGCCCCCTGAAAAGGCCCAGATGGCCCAGCTCCCCAATGAGGCCCAGGTGGCCTGGTCTGCGGCTGACCGGACCATGAGGGCATCTGAAAACAAAGAGTTCAGTTCAAATACATCAGTCCAAATATATACATCAGATGCAGATACAAGCAAAGGCTACATGAAGTGGGTGCATGTAAATACAATGTACAAGTGGGGTGTGTGTCAGATGTGCTCTACACAAATAGTCTATCGATGCAGTAGAAATCAGCATGTCATCAGAAGTATGATAAATGCCAGAAAACTGAAGGGTACCTGGATGCTCGCGACAGACAACTGTGCCTCCCTGCGTAGGACCATGCCCTCGAGTGTGGCCACCAGTCCAACCACCTCCTCCATGTACCCTCGCGATGGCTGCAAAATGAACTCATAATCATCAGTGAACAGAAAAGTGTCTAAACATCTGAATGATGAATGAAAGCAAATGGAGCATACCGGCGGTGAGTCTGGATCAATGGCGTATCGATCACTGGGCATCGGAGGCTCTAGTGGAATCAGAGTCGGAGAGCTAGCCCCATACTGCCACGCCATCAACTCAGTAGGCATATCTGGCCATCCGGGATGAGGATGAATCGACGGAGCCGGAAGAACCGGTCTGCTCCCACCTCTAGATGTACCGGCCCTGCTAGTAGAAGGGGCGTCTGCAGCCCGAGCCCGAGCCTGGTCCGAGGATGACATACCGGCAGGCCTCATCATCGGGATACGAGCTTCCGTCAATGGAGGCATCAAATATATGTGACGGTAAGTGGCGTAGTCCCCCTCCTCAATATATAGCAAAGCATCAGTACCCTGCATGGCGCCGACTACCTCCGAGTAAGAGAGTCTGTCAGCGGTCCGCATACTGGCTGGAGGTACTGCGGGAATATCCTGAGAAAGGTACCCCCATACCTGACGCAGAAAGCGCTCCCCCAGGAACCATACCCTGCCAACCGGCCCTTCGAGCAGGACCCTATACTGGGAGATGTCCGATGCTCCGGTATACTGAAGTCGGAGACCATCACCCAGAGACACCCAGGGCTGCCATGTAATCTGCGGATGATGAATGCCTAAACCAATCAGAAATCGAGAATATACAGAGCAAATCAAAGATGAAAATGAAAAGAACTGAAAAGTTCTGAGGTACCTCTGAATGTCGCACAGTGTCGAAATACTGTCGCAGGCGAAGGAGGGTCTCTCGAGGCCTCGGCCGGTGCGGGCCCTCGAATATCAATGAATATGGGGTCACGGGAATCCCTACCACCTCCAGCTCTGGGGCTAATGATGGGAAGTATACATAGACCCATAACTGAGAAAAGCAATGCAGAATGTAAGTACGAAATGCTGAGAACAAAATACAGACTGTAAAAGTGCGCTGTGTGTGCAATGTACAAGTAATGAGAAGCAGAAATGTAAATCAAGGGGACAGAAAGTACCTCCCAGGCTCTCCAGTAGCCGCCAAGCAAATCACCCCGCCCGCGGGAGGTCGCGCTCATATAAAAGTAAAGGGTAGCCAGGCCGGCGCCACCCCAATCGTATCGATGGACCTGTGATAGGTCGACTAGAGCGCTCAGCAGGTATAGCCCAACGGTGTTCCCTCTGTCGGCGAACAGGGTAGTCCCGAAGAGGAACATCAGGAAACGACGGGCATACTGCTCTGTCTCCTCGGGAGTCTCGGGCACCATCTCCGCCCGCCGAAAATGGGAAGAGAACCAAGTGTATCGGACTCTCCCTGAAACCCTGTCAACAGGTGGGTGAGCCCCCAATAGATATGTCCAGGCGGCCTCCCACTCGCCCATATCCTCATCGTAGGGGATGGACCAACCTCCAACGTCAAGGCCGGTCAATACAGCGAAGTCAAAAGGGGTCATGGTCATATCCCCGGTAGCAGAGAAATGAAAGGAATTGGTGGTGTCCCACCATCTCTCTACCAAAGCTGCCATCAATGTCCTCCTGGCAGGACAACGTGACAACCCGACGCAGAAGGGCCCGAACCCTGCCAAGTCGACTAAGTCTCGAACACCCTCCGGGAGCTCGGCATACCAATCCCGCGCACTGGTGGAACCATATCCCCGCACACTGCGGGAGCAAACCTGCATTCAAAATGAATACATGTATCAACAATGAAATGAAATGGGCTGTGTGCCAGTGAGATGAATGGGTTGTGTGCCAATGGGATGAATGGGCTGTATGCCGATGAAGTGAAATAAACTACATGCAAATCTATCTGGGCTGCGTGTTCAGAAAATTTGAAGTTTGGGCTGCGTGTTCAACTTTCAGTTAAATTGTGGGCTGCGTGTTCACTATCTATCTGGGCTGCGTGTTCAGAAAATTTGAAGTTTGGGCTGCGTGTTCAACTTTCAGTTAAATTGTGGGCTGCGTGTTCACTATCTATCTGGGCTGCGTGTTCAGAAAATTTGAAGTTTGGGCTGCGTGTTCAACTTTCAGTTAAATTGTGGGTTGCGTGTTCACTATCTATCTGGGCTGCGTGTTCAGAAAATTTGAAGTTTGGGCTGCGTGTTCAACTTTCAGTTAAATTGTGGGCTGCGTGTTCACTATCTATCTGGGCTGCGTGTTCAGAAAATTTGAAGTTTGGGCTGCGTGTTCAACTTTCAGTTAACTTGTGGGCTGCGTGTTCACTATCTATCTGGGCTGCGTGTTCAGAAAATTTGAAGTTTGGGCTGCGTGTTCAACTTTCAGTTAAATTGTGGGCTGCGTGTTCACTATCTATCTGGGCTGCGTGTTCAGAAAATTTGAAGTTTGGGCTGCGTGTTCAACTTTCAGTTAAATTGTGGGCTGCATGTTCACTATCTATCTGGGCTGCGTGTTCAGTAAATTTGAAGTTTGGGCTGCGTGTTCAACTTTCAGTTAACTTGTGGGCTGCGTGTTCACTATCTATCTGGGCTGCGTGTTCAGAAAATTTGAAGTTTGGGCTGCATGTTCAAATTTCAGTTAAAATTGTGGGCTGCGTGTTCACTATCTATCTGGGCTACGTGTTCAGAAAATTTGAAGTTTGGGCTGCGTGTTCAACTTTCAGTTAACTTGTGGGCTGCGTGTTCACTATCTATCTGGGCTGCGTGTTCAGAAAATTTGAAGTTTGGGCTGCGTATTCAACTTTCAGTTAAAATTGTGGGCTGCGTGTTCACTATCTATCTGGGCTGCGTGTTCAGAAAATTTGAAGTTTGGGCTGCGTATTCAACTTTCAGTTAAAATTGTGGGCTGCGTGTTCACTATCTATCTGGGCTGCGTGTTCAGAAAATTTGAAGTTTGGGCTGCGTGTTCAACTTTCAGTTAAAATTGTGGGCTGCGTGTTCACTATCTCTCTGGGCTGCGTGTTCAAAAAATTTGAAGTTTGGGCTGCGTGTTCAACTTTCAGTTAAAATTGTGGGCTGCGTGTTCACTATCTATCTGGGCTGCGTGTTCAGAAAATTTGAAGTTTGGGCTGCGTGTTCAACTTTCAGGTAAAATTGTGGGCTGCGTGTTCACTATCTATCTGGGCTGCGTGTTCAGAAAATTTGAAGTTTGGGCTGCGTGTTCAACTTTCAGTTAAAATTGTGGGCTGCGTGTTCACTATCTATCTGGGCTGCGTGTTCAGAAAATTTGAAGTTTGGGCTGCGTGTTCAAATTTCAGTTAAAATTATGGGCTGCGTGTTCACTATCTATCTGGGCTGCGTGTTCAGAAAATTTGAAGTTTGGGCTGCGTGTTCAACTTTCAGTTAAACTTGTGGGCTGCGTGTTCACTATCTATCTGGGCTGCGTGTTCAGAAAATTTAAAGTGTGGGCTGTGTGTTCACTTTCGAATTCGGGCTGTGTGTTCGACAAATCAGTGTTTGAGCCGTGTGTTCTAATGTGGGCTGTTTGTTCGCAATTAATTAATGAGCCGAGTGTTCAGAAATTCAAGTGTTGAAACTACATGTTCAAGATGCAAGCAAAGTACTATGTCATAAGCTAAACTATGTGTTCAAGCATGGCAAAGGTGCAAAATCTATGTAAAATACAGAAGATGAGGTAAATACCTCTCGGGCCTCATGAGAGAGATGCTGCTCCGGCTCTCTGAGAAGCAGATCCCCGGGTGCTCCCTCGTCAAAACTGGTAAAATGACGGAAGACAGCGCGCGGAAGAACGTGTGCTGGCGGACGGTACCTCCCGGGAATGAAAGGCCGGGTCCTCGGAGGTAGAGTCATGGGATCGAAATCATCGCCGACACCTGGAAAACCTCCGCCGTGAGGAGAATTGCCTGCCATTTCCAAAGAATCTGCAAAGGGGAGCAAAAATGAGTAAAATGAGCCAAAATTGGAAAAAGTCAACAAAAGTCAAACTCTCGGGAAATAAAAAGTCAACAAAAGTCAACTCCCGAGAAAATATTCCAAATATTGAGACAAACTTACCTCGAGTGGCAAAAATGCAAAAAGAAGCTCCGAAACCGGAATTTAATCGCTTCAAAGGGCTTAAAACTGAATATTTTTGCGGAAACAATTTGCGCGGGGCGTTGGAAAACGCGCGTGAAACTCAGATCTGGAGAGAAAAATGTTGTAGAATGCAAGAAAAGAAGGGGGACTCGGCTGCCTTTTATAGGCCTTAAGCCTTGATTGAAGAAGCATGCAAAAAGGAGGGAAAAGACCAAAATACCCCCGGATAAGGCAAATGGCCGGCCGGCCTCTATTTATAGCCGGCCAGCTATCTGCTTTTTGCAGAAATGGCCGGCCAGCCATTAGCTTTAATGGAAACCGGTTGGCCACCTCCCCTTGGGAAGATAAATGGCCGGCCATGCTCCTCACATGCTCACCTAGCTCTCTGCAAATTTTGAGGAAGATCGGAGTTTCCGGGACCTGAAAAAGTTCAAGAAAAGTACACTTCCGGTCGCGAAATAGCTCCGTCGGGACCTCAGCTTCAAGTTCTGACATAGGTCTCATCATCATTCATCAAAATCAAAGTGTATCCTTTTTGAATGAGTTGTAACCTTTCAGGGAAGTGAATCGGAGGCCGCGATTGAGTTACCTTCGCCGAAACACGTGTTTCCGTACTCGTTGTTTCATGACGAATGAGCACCCTGATTTATGCTAGTTTTGTACTATCGTGCGCATAACTTGCATTCTCATGAGCATACTCACATTGTCATGTACATTTCTTGATGTTGGCATACCTCTGTGATTTGAACATGCGTTGTCACGCATGTTCCATTCTTGCATTGCGATGCATTCACTCACCGACACTGCGTGTGTCGAACTTTCGGAATCACATTAAATATATGTTGTTAGCATATTGTGCTTGTTGCAATTTCTCTCTTTTGCAGGCACGATATTGTATGTACGGTTCAATTGAGACTGGTGCGACCAGACGAATCGCGCAGGTATTGTATCTTCTCCGTGTGAGACATGGCGGGGATTGGATGATCCTCCGCATTCTTAACTGCATGAAATGTAGTTGTTGCTTTACATTCTTGCTTAAAACTGTTGCATCTATTTGCGAATACTTGCTTCATTACAGCTTGCTGCATTTGCACGATCATTGGGTTACCTTCGGCTTCTTGCATATCATTTGCATTTTACCCCCTGCCTGCGGGCATGCCTGCGGGCGCATCTCTGTTTATCTTGTATGTTTGTCTAAGTCTTCGGCCTTATCAAAAATGGGTCGTCTCTGGGCTTTGACATTCACTCCCGTCACTTGTGACTTCCGAGTTCTGTCAAAGAGGGGCAACTGTAGACACCCCATTTTTGACCGACCTTGAGACTCAGACGTCACCGATTGAGCGCTTGGTGATGTTGCATAATGTGCTCGTTCAGAAGTTTCAGAGTCGCGGCCGTGAGCCCTACCTCCGGACTTCCGAACCTTCTTCTGTGCCTTGTCTCGGTTTGCGAACCAGACTCGGTTTTCTCTGTTTCTTTTCCTGAGGGGAGGGAGAGGTCCCGTAGACCATCTCTCAATGTCCGTAGGCTACATTTGGTGGCCGTAGGCCATTTTTCCCATTTCGGAGTCCGGTTTCCGATTTTCGGAGCCGTCAGGCCGTGTGCCTCGGTTCGGGACTGCTTAACCATCTCCTATTGCTCTAATTTTTGGCATACTTCCTATTTTCTCCCTTTTGAGGGACACTGGGGGCTGAGAAACCCACTTCGTGGCCGAACGCCACTTTCGGTGTTTAACAGCCCATTTTCGGGACCCCGAACTGCGTGTTTTGGCTCCCGAACATTCGTTTTGCAACGGTTTCCGTTCATTTTTGGCAGGTACCTCTATTTTATCACTGGAAAGGTCACTGAAGGGTGGGAGGCCAGCAATTGTTGCAGCAGCCAGTTATCTCTCCTCCGAAGCCTCCCGGCGCCCGTTTTTCCAACTTCCGGGCTAATGTTGAACACCCTAGGGTTAGTGTTGCCAATTTTCAACCACATATCTGTGATCTACACACATGGGAGGCCCCTAAAAGTTGGTGGCCGGCCATTAAGGTTACCTGACCCTTTTGACCCCTTTTCTTCCGGGCTAATGTTGAACCCCTTGGACTTTTTTTCTTGAACTTTAAACCACATATCTGTGATGTACACACATGGGAGGCCCCTAAAATTTCATGGCCGGCCAGTAATTCAAATTGACCCTTTTGACCCCCTCTTTCCGAGCCAATGTTGAACCCCTTAGACCCACTTTCTTGGAATTTTAACCACATGGTTGTGTTGTACACACATAGGAGAACCTCCCCAGTAGCTGGCCGGCCAGAAAATCTCATTGAACCTTTTGACCCCTAGCCGGCCGGCTAGGGGGTGTGGCCGGCCGGCCACCTCCAACAAAAGTGAGAGGCCGGCCGTGTTCCTCGCACTGTGCACTTTACAGCTGTGGGGCAATATCCCCCAGACAAGATATTTATCCGGGGGATATTTTGTGGGGGAATTTTGCTCTCCTTTTCCCCCACCTTTACACCCCCTTTTGAACCCTTTTAACCAGCTGGTGGCTTCACTTACAAGGGTTAGAAAAATTGCTCTTCAAGTCTCCATACTCAACTCCATCTCCATAGCTCTCAATTCTTCAAAAAAACCTAAGTCCCTAACCATCATTCCTTCTACACCACCAAGCTCTACCATCACCAACTCATTTCCAGCAACAAGGAAGGATTCTTAAAGGTCAAAGAAGCTGCAAATTCATCCAAGAAGCAACAAAAGTTTGAGTCTTCAAGGGTAAGTAATGATTTTACCCTTTTGACCCTTTTTCTTGATCTATTTCTAAGCCCCACTTCCTTTTTGTTTCAAGCTCCGGCCCTAACTGAAAAGGGCCCTATTTTGAGCTCATCTTCACTTTTCATTAAGGGCTCAACCCTGTTTGAGCCCTCCATGACACACTTGCTTCATTGATCCTCTTGTATGTCATAATTTTGCATGCTATTTTTGACCTATGAGCAATTTATTTTCGAGCATGTTGTAAACTGATATGAGGCTTATTTTGATCCCCTCTTCAACATTGAAGAAGGGCACAACACCATTTGGGACTTCCATGTTGTACCTACCTTTATACTCCTCTTTTCCTCCCCATTCTTGCATGTTTAGTTAGCCTACCATGCTTTTGTTTTTGGCCATTTTACAGTTCTGAAAAAGTTCTTATTTTGGTCCATACTTCACGTTTAATTTAGGTCCTTTCATGTTTTGGGGCCTCCATAGGTCACTTCATGTTATATCCCTCTTTTATTCCCCATTCTTGCATATTTAGTTAGCCTACCATGCTTTTGTTTTTGGCCATTTTACAGTTCTATAAAAGTGCTTATTTTGGTCCATTCTACATGTTTTATTAAGGGTCTTTGGCTGTTTGGTGATTATTTTGCATACCTCATGTTATAGCCACTTTTTGAGCCTTATTTTGCATCACATTTCTATCATGTTTGTATACTGATTTTGAGGCTTCCATATACTGTAAATATTCATATTTTTGGTCCCTCTTCAATGTTGTAGAAGGAAATTTTTCAGTTTGGGTTTTGCTTATATCACTTGCTTCATTACCCCTCTTTTGGCCCCTATTCTTGCATGCTATTTTTCCCTTGCCTACACTTGCTGTTTGGCAGTGTTTATAACTGTGAAAGTGCATCTTTTGGGACTGTCTAGCTTCTGTCTTTGCATTGCATGTCCATATTGTGCATGTTTAGCATAGCTATAGGCCATTTCGGGTGCCTAGTGTTGCATTTCGGGACATTTCCTTGCATTTCATGTCATTTCGCTTCATTTCGGGACTGTTTTCCCCCATATTTTAATGCTGAAATTCCATTAGTATGCTCGCATTTTGCCATTGCCTCGGTTTGCGTGCCCGTGTGCACGCATTTCGAGGCACCTCATTTTTATCCGTCGGCATCCTATGTGAGTGTGGCTGAGGCTCACTCATGTTGGTATAAGCCCATATCATGTTTCTATATCATTGTATCGCATTTTGCCATTGCCTCGGTTTGCGTGCCCGTGTGCACGCATTTCGAGGCACCTCATTTTTATCCGTCGGCATCCTATGTGAGTGTGGCTGAGGCTCACTCATGTTGGTATAAGCCCATATCATGTTTCTATGTCATTTCATCGCATTTTGTCATCGCCTCGGTTTGCGTGCCCGTGTGCACGCATTTCGAGGCACTCCATTTTTTATCCGTCGGCATCCTATGTGAGTGTGGCTGAGGCTCACTCATGTTGGTATAAGCCCATATCATGTTTTCATGTCATTTCATCGCATTTTGCCATTGCCTCGGTTTGCGTGCCCGTGTGCACGCATTTCGAGGCACCTCATTTTCATAGCATTCCATCATTGCCTCAGTTTGCGTGCCCGTGTGCACGTATTTCGAGGCACCTCATTTTCATAGCATTCCATCATTGCCTCGGTTTGCGTACCCATGTGCACGTATTTCGAGGCACCTCATTTTCATAGTATTCCATCATTGCCTCGGTTTGCGTGCCCGTGTGCACGTATTTCGAGGCACCTCATTTTCATCACATTCCGCCATCGCCTCGGTTTGCGTGCCCGTGTGCACGCACTTCGAGGCATCTCATTTTCATTATATTTACCATCGTCTCGGTTTGCGTGCCCGCATGCAAGCATTTCGAGGCATTTCATTTCCATAGCATTGTATATGTTAGGATTGTATCTTAGTTGCATTTCATGCATATCATGCATATCGCATCGTGTTCGGGATAGGAGTTAGCCCGGGCACGGGAAACGAGGTACATTTCGTACTCCGAGTGACGGAATGTGTCTCAATTCCCCAGTCGCCGACACTCCGGATTATCCATGATGGAGTTAGGTTTTAGCTGTAGTTTCATGTGCATTCATCCTATATTGAGTTGTGCATTTCGACTCCTCTGCCATCATGCCTCGGTATGCGTGATTGGTGGTACGAGGATCGAGACATGCATATATCTGTGCAAATACATTGCTATGCCCCTTTCCTGCTCTCTGTTGCAGCAAAACGAAGAATCAACAACCTTTTGGGGCTTGGCACGCATTTCAAGAACAGGTGTAAACAGAGGCTAATTGGGGCATTCCGGTGGATTTCCGCGCAAGACAATCCGGACATGCATCATCCATCAGAAGCAAGGCAGTCCCTGGCCTGCACGCCAGTTTTATTTGCTTTCTTAGTTAATTCTTTAATTAATTAGAATTTTGTAATATTTGGACTGTAATATTTTTTTTTTATTCGGGACTGTATATTTATTCGGACCCTCCGAGTGAGGGCACAACTGTAATAAGTGTGCGTGAGTGGGATGTATGTCTTCCAACCTCGCGTCTTTCTCCCTTTTATTTATCCGCTTATGATGGTTAGATTAGGGCATATTTAAATTAGCATACGGTATGACAGCATGTTTGCATCATTCATCTGTATTGCATGCACCGGGCTCGGCGCATCATACTAACTGCATTGTACTTTCAAATCCAAATTGAATACATGATAGTTGTAGCATTTCATATACCATCTTAGAATAGCCGAGCCTGCTATAGTTGCATTTTGCATGTGTTGCATTAGGCATTTTTGTATACTTAGAATTCATGCATGATTTCTAATGAAGTTTCTATTTTGGCTTGGAGTACTCGGTAAGCTTTATGCTTTAGCATCCTTGCATGCGTGTGAGTGACTGCCATGACAGCATGCTTACCATGAGGCTATGTGCTTATCTGATATAACTGCCTGAATGCCTGTGGGTGAAGGTTGGGTTATCTGAATTGGAATAAATCATCAAATGTTTCAAGCCTACCTGCGGGTAGCAAACCATTTTCAAAAACAAGCATGAAATGTCTTGTTCCAATCTGGGCGACCCGGTCTATACTTATATGCTGTGAGCATCACATAGTAACCTAGGCTAATAACCGGAATAAGAACTCACAATGTTTTCAAAAATTGATATCATGGTTAGTAGAGGCCGGTCTATGACCGGGCGAGCGGGGGTGCTCACGAAGTGACCTTCCCCAATCGTATCCAAGTTCCCGAGCCGAGGCAACTTTGGTGATGACGGACACGTGGCCTCTTGGCACCGAGTCAGGGTTTCCTAAATTTCCCCAAAAAAAATATTTAGGTGGCGACTCTGTATCTGGCAAAGCAGTCCATATTTGGCACTACTTTTTCAAAAATCAATTTCTCAAAACGATTTGCCGGATTTGGACTCTTTGGTTCAGATTAGGAACCGTGACATTTAAGAGTCCGAGCTGTAGTGACCCCAAATGAACAGAACGGGCGCTAACCCTCCCGGGGCGTTCGGGGGACGTCTACAGTAGCATTAGGATTACTCATGTATCTACTCAGCCTACTAACAGCGTAGGCGATATCCGGCCTTGTACAACTTATTAGATACATCAAACTCCCAATGACCCGAGAATATTCTAGTTGAGAGACACTCTCACCATTATTCTTGATCAAATATAGACTTAAGTCTATCGGTGTCCTAAACATACTTGTATCTAACTTTTCAAATTTCTCAAGTATCTTATTAACATAATGAGCTTGAGAAAGGACAATACCACCAGATGTTCTGGTGATCTTAACACCTAGAATGACATCTGCAAGGCCCATATCCTTCATGTCAAACTTAGAGTTTAACAATCTTTTGGTAGCTTTAATCATTTCATCATTGCTACCAACAATGAGTATGTCATCAACGTATAGACACAAAATGGCATAACCTTTGTTAGTGTCTTTAACATATACACACTTATCACACTCATTGATTCAAAACCCATTTGACAACATAGCATTGTCAAACTTCTCATGCCATTGTTTGTTGGCTTTGACAGTGGAGGTACTCCCTCCTTTCTTCCTGTTGTCCTCTTCAATCCGGAGCATGACAACGGGCTCTTCAACTGTCATCTCCTTTCGTTTGTGCTTCAAGTAGTTCTTGAAGTCTTTCCATCCGTTAGGCAGCTTTTCAATCAAAGCAGCTGCCTGGAATGACTCACTTAGGACCATCCCTTCTACATGTATCTCATGCAGAATCACTTGGAACTCTTGGACTTGACTCATGACAGTTTTGGAGTCCACCATCTTGAAGTCCAGGAACCGGCCGACGATAAATTTCTTTACCCCAGCATCCTTGGTCTTGTACTTTTTGTCCAAGGCATCCCACAACTCCTTAGCCGATTTCTTGACATAGAACACGTTGAAAGCGGGTCCGCCAAGCCGTTCAGAATGTAATTTCGGCATAAAAAGTCTGCTTGTTTCCAAGCGTCTAGAGCCATGAGCTTTTGTTTATCTTGCTCATTCTCCTCTACGGCTAGTACATCTTCACTCAGAAATCTCGCAAGGCTTAGAGTAGTCAAATAAAACAGCATCTTCTGCTGCCATCTCTTGAAATTTACTCCCATGAACTTCTCCGGGCGCTCGTGATGATTGAGCGGTCCTCCCGGAACAACCGGAGTAACAACAGGAGGATTGACCACATAGGTCACAGCAGGGGTTGGCAAGCCAGTCGCCCCGGGGTTCGGATCCCCACCAACATTAGCAGCAGCAGCAGCAGTAGCAGCATCAGAGACAATTGCCATTTCTGAAAAATTACAGCAGAATTTTCACTATTCTGTATTTCCAGAAATCAAACTTAACACTAGAAAATCCCACAATTGGAAATTTAATTCAAAACTAGTCTCACACGCAACCTAAAATCGAACATGGTCAGGAAAGTTTCCAGGAAGACTGGAGGGATCACACCGGTCCCACTTAAAACCCAGTTAACCTTAGACAAAACTTTCAAGAGCATGTTGACTCCTAGTCCATGGGAAACAACTTTAAGAATTAAATTTTCTAAGGGATGAACTAGGTTAAACACACCAAGTTCCAAACTGTACAAGCAATTACAACAAAATTGCTACAATAATTACAAGCAAATAAAACGTGCTTTACATATTGGTGAATAACCACAAATGAACACTCAAGCAAACAATTGCTTCAAATATTTAGTCCAAATTAATCCTTTTTTCCATTTCCATAGGTATTTCTGCAATAAAGAGTTAGCAGCAAAATACAATAAAACCTCCCTCAGCTTTTCTTTACTTTTGGCAAAGTAGTGATTGAAGGGGAGGGTACTAGCAAACAAACTAATAAATAACTGTAAGTAAAGATTAAAACCAACCCTTAAGTTACACATCTAGAATTTAAACTAAAAAAAATTGTAAAAAATTAATTACATAATAAACATGTAATTAATTATATAAGTTACAGACCTAAATTAAATATAATTAAACCATATTTTAAATTGGTAAAGGTTACATATGAACTTATACACTAAACATGTAATTAATTGAGGCAAGTTACAAACATTTTATAACTCCTAAATACTTAAATCACATTATTAGGCAAGAATTGCAAATGACATGATTAACATGCAAATAATTCTAGAGAAATTAACATGAATTTAAATATAGGCAAGTTATAAACTTTACAACTCCACACCTAAATTAAAGATTAATTGGTACAAGTTACATGAAAATTTACTACCTAATAAACATGCTAGAAATGTAAATTACATTAAAATTAAACCCGAATGAACATGTAATTTATATTGTAAACTAGAAGCATGTGAACTAGAAGCATGTAAATCTAGAAATACAAGGCATAAACCGGTACACCATAAACTAATAAATTAATTAGAAAATACAGTGAATTAACGTTGCACCGATGGAACTCTTCTTCCCTATTGATAACAGTGGCCTATTCCATGCCATGGGAAGACCAAACAGTAGCATACACAAAATGGCAAAATCAAAAGCTTAACCCTGTGTACATGCATCTAATAAATCAATTAACTCACTAGTACTACCAGTGGCCAATTACATGCAAAATTATTACACACACCTATGAATCTATTAATCTAATTCTATGATAAACGTCGAATCTATTTTAAGCTTGTTGGGAAAAACTACTTACATTACATAATTTCACATTGCATATCGCAAAATTATGAGATGAACAAAACAAACCTTCAATCCCAGGAAAAATAACATGCTGAATAAAATACAGATAAAATATAAAATGGTTAAAGAAAGCAAACCGAAGCCTGTGTGATGCCACAGTCTCCTTAAAATAGATTTGGTTCCTCACCGTTGGGTGTTGGAGGTACGCCGGCGTCTACTTCCCAGGATACGACGGTTTTTACCAGTTACAACAGAAGCACCTTCTGATTAGCTTAGCGAACGGACAACAGCAGCACTCTCTCTCAGGAAGAAAATTATAGGAGAAGTAGACTGACAGTGTATGGATGTCAAGGAAAAATTCTATATCTCTTTTCAAGGAATAGGGCCTCCTTTTATATACCATGGGGAAGAGGGGAGGAGCCTCTAGCCATCAAGGCTGGCAACTAATGTTAGCAAAACTGCCCAATTAATTTTGTAAAACTGATGAGCCTTAAATGTGTGAATTATATACACATTTATGAGGCAATTTCTTATTCAACCATTTTTCTCTAACAGATACTATCTATAATAGTTACGAAGCCTCTTTTAAAGAATCCATTGGAGATGTTCTTAGTATAAGTTTTCCAAAGGTACGCTTTATTTTGTTTGGACAAAAACACTCTTATTGAATCTAAAAAATTGAAAGAATAGAACACATACAACAATCATGTTGTTTTCAAAATTAGAATGTTTTATAGACTTAAAAAATCAATAATTTTTTATCTTTTTCATTGGTTTTAAAATTTATATTTTTTGAGTTTTCTTGTCAAGATTTATGAAACAAGAACAATGATGAATATGAAATTAAAAAAAAAATCGTCAAAATTTCATTGAGTTGGTTATCTTCAGTCAGTGATTCAAAGAAATTTAAACTTAGTGAAATTTCATTGGGTTCACAAAAATCAAAAAAAAAATTGGGTGGATATATTTCAATAAAAGTTAATTAGATAAGCTTCACTAGTAAAGTTTCACTAAATGTTTACATTGTATAAACTTTAGACAAGTGAAGTTTCACTCAGAGAAATTTTTCTTAGTAAAATTTCACTATAACAGTGAAATTTCTTATTTCGATTGCAAATTTATATATTTTTTAACAGATATGTGAAGAAGAGAAGATAGATATTGATAAAGAATTGAATAAGGAAGAACAAAGTAAATAGAAAGAGAAATAAAGACAAAGACAATTATGGACTACGAAAGAAAACGGTAGAGTAACAAAAGCAGCGTTGGTGACAGTGGTGAAATGGTAGAGATGTGGTGGTGGAGGTTGTACAGAAACAATATCATGTCGTTCTAATTGTGAGATTTCATCTAAGTCAAACAAATGACACGATATGTAAACGATTTAGATAAAAAGAAAAAAATCAACAATGGTGATGATAAAGCTGTGATTCGCCATTGGGAAGAGAAAAAGTGATAAAAAAAATATGGAAAAGAGTAATTTGAATGTTAATAGGTTGTTTTTAACAATTTATTTCATAGTTTTTTTGTTCTTCTAGAATTTGAAAGTTTAGGGACCTCAACTTAGGGCCATTTTGACAAGTTAGTTAAAAGTTAGGTTTTTTGGCTTTTGACTTTTTTGGGTCGCATTAACTCTCTATTTTTTTATACATTTTTTTAAAAAAGCTTAAAAAAAAAGTCAAAAAGCTTACTTTTAATTAACTTTCCAAAACAACCCTAAACAAACTTTTTATGAATTAAAACTCTTATAGGAATTTATAAGGGGATGTGCCCCTAATTCTCCTTGAGAAAAATTCATACTTTATAGGGTAATTCTGATAGTAGTCTTTATTTTTTTTTATTTTTGTATTATTTTGGTCCTTATAATTTCAACTGTCTCGATTTTGATTATGAATTTACGATTTTGTTTCAATTTAGTTCAATTGATTACAACTCTTAACATTTTTTATGAAAAATATGTATGTAAGTGGCATGTGTCATATTTTTTAGAGTCAAATTATAAATTTACTAAACTCAATTAATTTAGTGATTATTTTCTGTCAAAAGCATTAACGATATTATTAATTGGACTAAAATGACACAAAATTTAAAATTAAAGGTCAAAATTAAGCTAATTGAAAGTAAAAGGATGAAGATAACACGAGTAAAATATAAGGACCACCGATGTAATTTGCCCTACTTTATAATTCTTAAGTATATTTATACTTTTTTTTTGTCTTTTTTATTTGTCGGGTTCAGCTAGAACTCTATATCTCAAGTACAATCCAAATATTAAATGTGTATTAAAATCTTGGAAAATGAGTTGGACCCCCAGTGGGGGTGCTAAGGGTCATGTCTGATTGGCCCAATTTTATTTTATTTTATTTTTTTTTTGGTTTTGAGCCATTTTTTTTTGGTTTTGAGCCATTGACAGTGCACCAATTGTCACTGAGGGTCGCCCCCACTGGAGGTCCCCAACATTGCCCTAAAATCTTAGGCCAACCTAACTGTATAGAGAAAATAATATTTTTAGAAAAACTATTATGCTGAATTGAAGCTCCTACTTTTCACCAGTAAACGAGGTGAGGAGAGATGATAAAAAGTTAATTTTTTTTTTTCTAAAAACCAAAATTTATATAGAGCTGATTCACCTACTTCAATATCAATTGAAAAATTATAAAGCACACATGAAAATCTAATACTAAAACACATGAATACTTAAGGGAGAATTATTGATTAGTGAGATCAGAAAAATTATTTATAAAAAGGTAAAAAGTTTATAATTTTAATTATTAATATTTATAATGTTTAATATTGTTTTGTAAATAATTTTTTTGATCCTCACTAATAAATAATTTTGCCAAAATTTAATTGAAAAAGATAAATTACAAATATACTATGTAATTTTGAAAATTATATCTTATCCTTTTAAATTTCTAATTGGATAACAACCAACTCATTTTATTAATAAATGATAAAGTCAATTAATAATTTTAATGATATCAAAAATATATTTTAATTAATAATTGATGTAATTTTATTATTTTATAAAAGAATAATTATAAATTTTATTAAATAAAAAATTTTAACAAGTAAATAGATTTTTTTTTTTATCGGTAAAAGAGAAGCTTTATTGATGGAAAAACATAACAAGTATGATACTTACATCAATAAAGAAGAGGGTGCAAAAAGCATTACAATGAAACATTTAGATCCCAACTAGGTTGGCACCAAAACGCACACCAAATAATCTGCTAGCACACACTCAAGGCTCCAAGTTGGAGAGAAACCAACAAACAGAGCGGAACAAAAAAAACAAAACAAAAAGGCAATAAAACACTCCACAAACAACCACACCACAGATAAGCCTAAGAGTCCAAATCAGCCCAAAGCACAAGACAACAGAATCACAAATAGCAGAATCACACAACAGCAGCCCATAGACCAACAGAATCACAAACAGCTGCCCATAGACCAGATCTGGAAATGGAGAAGCAGGACAACCTAGCAGAGAACCAAGTAGACCAGCAGCAGACCACTGGGCCATTCCTAATGCAAAATTACACAAGGTCATTAACAGAGAAACCATTGCCATTGAAGAAACCTTGATCCACATCTTGACAGCCCAAACACCAAACCAGGACAGGTTCATCATCAGAACACCAGATGAACACATCTTGATCCACATCTGGTACTGTGATTAGTAGTTAACATGACTATCATATGGGCTGGTCTTTCTTTGTGTTGGTTAGCATAAACAGTAATTGCACCCCCCAAAATCTGGTCCCATCATCATCATCAATTATGCCTTTAAAGATTCTGAAAACTCTGTACAATACATGTACCAGACTTTTCACCAAGCATACTTGTCACCACCAGCAGCCTACAAAGTTTTGAAGCATATCTGAAGGCAATCCAAAAGGCTTTCAAGCATTTCTGAATACAACAGCAACAGATCACAACAACACACAGATTTCAAGCATTTCTGCTGCCAAAAGCATACTTATTTCCAACCTCATGCAGCAATCAGACTCAAAAAGCATACGTATTTCCAACAGATCATCACCCCAACAGAACAGCCTTGAAAACTCTGAACCAGCAAGCAACTCTGACTTGAAAACTACTCTGCCTTGAACTTTATTCTGCATTGCCTTGAACTGCACACCCTTGAAAACTTCTCTGACTTGATCTTTACTTCCAGCCAGAAACAAAACACCCAGAACCAATAAAGACTTCAGCAAAAAACCAGACAAGTGCCATATCAATAAAACCAAAACAACAAAAACCAGCAAAAACAACTCAGAGTACATAACCCAGTACAAACCCTGCTGCCTTAATATTCAAACAAATAGTCAACCTAGTCCCTGATTTACACCAACTGATTCAGCATCTGATCTGATTCCATTTGAACAAATAGTCATCAACTGAGAGAGGAAAGTCCTTTGAAATAGCTTTAAGCCAAAGAACAGTTCTGGTTTTGATGAGATCATATAGACCAGAGGAATTGGGCTGTGACAAAGAAAGGACACACTCATTCCTATGTTTCCAGAGAGACCACAGAACCACTAAGAGTATTACTTTCCAGATTTTCTTCTCAAGCCTCTTTAATTTTCCACCCATCCACCAGTAGAAAAGACCTTCTATTGAACCTTGAATGCACCAATTAAATCCCCAATCCTGAATCACTGATGATCAGATACACCAGGAGAAAGGGCAGTGTAGCAAGACATGGACAGCAGTTTCAACTTCAGAGCTGCAGAATGGGCAGAGGGTGGATGCACTGCTGCTTAATATGCCTAATCTGTGTAGAAACTCTGCTGTCTTTAATCTGTTTTTCCAAGCTAGCCAACCAAAAAAGAGAACTTTGGGGGAAAGTGCATTATACCAGACAAACTTACAAATTTTTAGGAGAGGGCCATGCTGGGAGCTGTTGAAAGAGTAAAGAGCAGATACAGAGAAAGAACCATTGGCCCAAACATGACAATCCACCCTGTCTAAACACAGAGGAGGAGAAGAGGATAAGACATTAACAAGTCAGATTTCTTCAAGTAATTCCCAATCATAAAGCTCTCTTCTGTACTGAAAATTCCAATTATCTGAGCTGGATTTTCTGTGGTAGAAATAATGAAGAGATCCTTCCTTTTCAGTAGTAAGGTTGTAAAGAAGAGGGAATTCAGATTTAAAACAGAGCCCTCCACACCATTTGTCATGCCAAAATAACATTCTAGACCTATTCCCCACTTTAATTAGACAGTTAACCAAATAGAAGTTGAAAATATTCCTGCTAGAGGCCCCAATGGAAATGATATCAGTCCACAATCTAGAGTGTTTATAATGGGATTCGAGAGGAGGATACCAACAGTTTTCATTGATTTTATATTTGCTACAAATAGCCCTTCTCCATAGCGCATTGACTTGATTCCCAAACTTCCACCACCATTTGAGAAGTAAACAGGTATTCGCATCTCGAATCCTTCTTATACCTAGACCCCTTTGATTGACAGGCTTTGTTACATCCACCCATTTCACTAGATGAACTTTCCTCTTTAGATCATTGCCACCCCACAAAAACACAACTTGAATCTTCTCAATTTCTTTCGCAACTCCTTCAGGCATCTTAAATAGAGAGAGGTAGTATGTAGAGAGGCTAGATATAACAGATTTTATCAAGGTTAGTCTACTTGCGAAAGATAGTAATTTCCTCTTCCACCCTGCAAGCTTGACTTTGATTTTGTCAAGAACAGGTTTCCACATTGATTTTCTACCTGGATTGGCTCCTAATGGTAGTCCCAAAAATTTCATTGGGAGTTTTTGCACCTTACAATTAAGGAGATTTGCAAAAGACAGCAAAAGGTCATCCGACACACCAATCATTCACACAACACTTTTATGATAGTTGATTCTAAGGCCCGATAGAGTTTCAAAACATCTAAGAATTCGTTTGATAACTACCAACTGATCCCACTCTGCATCACAAAAAAGGATTGAATCATCTGCAAATTGGAGATGGGATAAGAGAACCTCATTAGCCCCAAGTTTCACTCCTTTGAGAATGCCAAGATTAAGTGCTCTGTTGAAAAGAATGTTGAGCCCTTCCGCTACTATATTGAAAAGCAATGGTGAGAGTGGGTCACCCTGCCTAAGACCTTTTTGAGGTGAAAACTCCTTAGTTGGTGATCCATTTACAAGAATGGATAACCGAGGTGAAGAAACACAAACTTTCATCCAAGAGATCCATTTAGACCCAAATCCAAAACTAGATAGCATGGAAAATAAAAATTCCCAATTAATCGAATCAAATGCTTTCTCAAAATCCAACTATAAAATTAGCCCTGACTTCTTGGTCTTCTTCCAGCCATCAACCACTTCATTAGCAATGAATACTCCATCTAAGATATTTCGCCCTCCCAGAAAAGCAGTCTGAGTTTCACCAATAATGAAGGGCATTACTACCTTCAGTCTACCCGTTAGAACTTTAGCCAATATTTTGTATAGAGAGCCCACAAGACTAATAGGTCTATAGTCAGTTATACCATTAGGATTCTCCAGCTTGGGGATGAGAGTAATGAAAGAACTATTGATGCCATACGCAAGCTTGCTATGGGTGTGAAAATCTTTAAAGAATTGCATGATAACCTCCTTCATGATCTTCCAATATTTTTGATAACACAACAGGTTGAACCCATCAGGGCCTGGAGCTTTGTTGTTATTGCATTCCATTATAACCGCCTTAACCTCATTCTCTTTGAAATTTGAAACAAGATGCTGGGAAATAAGACCTGGCTCAATAGAATTGAACTCCCCCCCCCCTCCTCAAAAAACAGGCCTATTTACCCAAGATTCAGAAAAATGACCCTTGAAGTGGAGCAACACCTCCAGCTTAATCCTGTTAGGATCCTCATAAGATACCCCACTAACTGAAATAGAGTTGAGAAGGTTTCTACTCTGTCTAGTGCTAGCAGAGACATGGAAAAACCTCGTGTTTCTATCACCATTCAAAGTCCAATTTAATCTAGATTTTTGTAACCATAACCAATCCACCATTCTATACAGCTTCCACACTTCACATCTAATCACTCTTCTTCTTCTTTTTTCTGTGTCAAGTAATGGTCTAGCCTCAGCTACTATGTCAATTGCATGCAATTCTTCTTCAGATTCCTTAAGCTTTGTGATGATATTACCAAACACCTCATTATTCCACTTTTTTAGCACTAGCTTTAGAAGTTTCAGTTTTTGTACAATTATGAACCCAGCCCAGCCGAAATAGTGGTGTTGTTCCAGAAATTAGCAAGGAGCTTAGAGAAAAAGGGGTGCAAGGTCCAAGCATTAATGAACCTGAAAGGCCTAGGGCCCCAATCTCTTTCATCCTCCATCATCAACAATGGGCAGTGGTCTGAAACTGACTTGGGTAGCCCCCAAAGCTTCAATTTGAAATTAATCAACCATTCAGGACTGAGCAGCACTCGATCAATCCGGCTCCACTTCTCTGATTCCTGGGCATTACACCAAGTATATTTCCTTCCCAAAAGAGGTAGATCATTGAACTCACATGTTCCAATAAACTCATTAAAATCATTCATTCCTTTATCTCTTCTAGAACAACCCACCCTCTCGCTCATATGTCTGATTTCATTGAAGTCTCCTCCCATGCACCAAGGTTTTGTGAAGGAAGCCTTGAGATTTGACAGGTTTTCCCACAGTTTGAACCTATTGGTAGCATCATTTGGAGCGTAGACATTTACCAAAACACAATCAAAGGAGTTATACAGAAGACCTGAGAGCAAAATGTACCTCCTAGTGCAGCAACAACCAGCAAGTTGAAAAACATCTGGATCCTATATGCAAAGGAGTCCACCAGCAGCAACAATAGCATATTTATTGTCTTTTTATTTTTTTATACATCTTTTCTTATTTGTCAATTATACATTTTAGTTAAAAAAAAATTATAAATTGTCATATTACTCTCTCTATTTATTAGCATAACTT
This sequence comes from Camellia sinensis, assembly GCF_055761805.1. Taxonomy (NCBI): domain Eukaryota; kingdom Viridiplantae; phylum Streptophyta; class Magnoliopsida; order Ericales; family Theaceae; genus Camellia; species Camellia sinensis. Next base: position 236,815,480 of record NC_138961.1, on the reverse strand, counting down.
TTTATAAAAAAAATTAAAATTATATGATAAAAAATTTGAACAATAAATAGAGAATTTTAATAATTTTTTAATTTTGTAAGAAAAGATGTATTAAAAAAATAAAAAGATAATGCGATAGGATTCTCTAACAAAATAAAAGGACGTATAAAAAATAAAAAGATGCATAGAAATAAGGATAATTACGCACGCCTGTTTGAAACCCTAACAATAACCCTACGAGATGAGAATTCTGTCTTGTATGTAGCTGAAAAGAAGAAGAAGAATTGGGAGAAAAAAACGCAACAAAGATGGTAGAGAAGGGGAAATGGCAATGATAGGCGGAGGAGGAATACTTGGGAAAAGATCTAGATCAAGTTTCTCCGATCCACAAATGGTCGAGGAGAAACCTCCATGCTTTCTCGCGTATGGTATTGACGGTCTTGTGTTATACAACATCAATCTCGTTGACGAGAAGAGTTACAAGAAGAGTAAATTCTGCCGAAGGTGCTGCATTGATGTCCTTGGAAAAGGCAAACAAAAAGCGCGAGCTTAACGAGCGCTTATTCGTGGCCTTAACAAAGACAAAAGCACCTTGGAGGCTTCCATTGTGTGTCGTGCTACTTACATTGTTGATCAACCATTAAGTTCTTGGCACGATCTTGTGCTGTAGGTTTACTCCCCCAAATTTTCTCACTCATTTGTATTTCACTGTGTCCCTTTTTAAATTCTCTCTACCCCTTCCTTAGAAATTTTTTTTTGATCAATAAAGAAAAATTTCATTAATCAACATGAAATTAAAGGTACAGGAAGATGAAATGCACTGAGAGAGATTCGGACAGTACAAAGTACCCCTACTACTATTGCTCGCAACCATACAACCAACCCCTTGGCCTCACGATTTTTTTTTTTTAAACAAAAAACGTTAAGAAGGACTTAACAAAAAATAAAATACATGATTCCCACCAAAACACCGATACCCCTTCCTTAGAATACTTCTTGATATTTTGTAATGATACCTGAATGATGGCTGTTAAGAACAGTATGGTGATGTAGTTTGTCTTTTACTTTATGACATCAACTTTATTAGTTATATGTTAAGAGGGTTTGTTTTACATGGTTTCTCTTTTAATTTGATTAGCTATATTCATGTAGAAACTAACACCAAAAAGAATTCTCGATAAATTACATTTGTACTGTGCTATGTTTTTTTTTTTTTTTTGAAACAGCCAAAAGAAGAATTTTATTGATAAAGAAAAAGCAAAGACAGAGAGAGCCCCCCAGATGGTAAGACACCAGCCGAAGGGAAAACATATACAGATGAACAAGAAAAACCCAGCTGCAATTCCAAACAGAGAATATGTAGAACAAGAATAAGCAAAAAACCAGAAGCAAAGACACCAACCCACCAAACTTGACCTTCCACCATTGGCAACCCCCACCAATGAATTATACAAGACCAGAGTATCCAAACAAATGGCCAGAAAAGAGGGATGAAAGCAGACTCCAAGGGAAATCACCAGACAAACAAGAGAAATTACAAACTCCTCCCTCTAATGCAACATCTCACTTGCCTAAGATTAACCAGAAAACCCTGCACTGAAAAATGGTGCTTAGAGAACCTTGGTTTAAGCCATAATGCAATTCTCACCTTAATCACTTCACACAGCTCCTCCAAGTTTGGAGCAGATGCATTAAACACTATAGCATTCCTGTGTTGCCAGATAGACCAAAGCACAACCAGAGGCACTCCTCTCCAGATCTTCCTCTCTTGACTCCTAATACATTGTCTTTCCTCTCTTGCTATGTTACATGACTATTACCAGTTCTCTTGCTTGTTTCGTGTTTTGAAAGTTGGAATGTATTTGAAGGCATGATAGGCTAGGGTGTTGTATTTTGTATGCTTCTAATGGATTACTACATGAAGGAATGGTTGCATGCCTTCTGGGTAGGAAAAGGATTCTTCATAATGCTCTCATAATCCTTGAAATGTCAAATTTTTATAAATATAGTAGTGTGATGCACACAAAACCAAAATTCAAGTTCATCAATTAGGTAAAGGGCAGAGCTTGGGTTGCAGACTCAAGCCACACTTGGCTGTGGATTTCAAATTGAACAAGAAAACAATGTTTTAAAAATAGCCAACATTGCTACGTAGCATCATTATGTACATTAGGGTTTCAATGGATACAATAATACGACTACCTGTTCCAGCCTGCTGTAGCAATGTGACAAAGTTACACTTGTAATGGCCAGCACAATGACGTAATGGCCGGTTACCATGCCTTTACAACACTGTTACGGCCATTATGTCTCTTTACATATTTTGTAAGGCCATTTTTTCCCATTGTTCTTTTATCAGATTCTAAAACCACACAAATTCCACATGGGATTGATGCAAAAATTCTACAACTACATGTTTTGAATGTCCAATCCTTTAGATCTACCAGATTTGAGTTTTTATCAAATTTAGATGAGCTTTGTTTTCTCCTTTAGTTTTAGGATAGATTTGTTGATTGAGACTTGGATATCATGTTATGTACTATTACATCAATATGTTAGCACGTTGCATTATGAATTATGTTTATGACGCAATGACTATTAATATGAAATGTGCTTAATAAATTGTTTTTCATTGCAAGGGAGAAGGTATCCATAGGTACATTATCAATTAACTAAAGAAAATTAAATTCAACAAAAAGGAATAATCTCCACAATGACCTAAAATAAGTGTAAAGCTTAGTTGGCTATTTTGACTTTTTATGAAATGATATGTAGAAAAATAGAGAGAATGATGTGACAATTTATAGTGATTTTTTGACTTTTTTAGCTAAAAACCTGTCATCCCAAACAAGTCTCTACATATATTTGATCATGTTTAAAAACTAAATAAAACCCATGGAAAATTGTTTTAAACATCATTAAATGTGATTTTGAAATTAAAAGCAATGCTACGTATCATGAAAAATCTTTCATGAAAATAATCATGAAAACTTTGTGATTCTTAGATTACACTTAGAATAAAGCACCACACACTAATCAAGGTAATCCAAGGATCATAACTCTTTCATGATCATTTTCATGAAATTTTTTTCAAATCCCTAACTTTTCTCTTGTGTGAATAAGAAGAAAATCCACAGCTCCAGTTGTTGCCCGTGTCCACAGTAATTGTTACGGTGGCCCGACCTTTAAAGAGATGAATGAGCTAAAAAAATAGATAAATGGAACTTGAGTTTCAATAGTCTTAACAGTTTTGAAATAATAAAATGGTGAGGAAACTAGAATGATTCTTGAAAAGTAATTATTGTACTGACTTTGCCATGGTATACTAAACAAACTGATATATATCTATATATATACGGGGGGAAAAACATTTTGTTGACTGCACAGGAGTATACTGGCAAGGGGCCTTCATTTTTGTTAGTATATTATTATATGTTAGTGTGTAGCTTTTATAATTAGTGTCCCCTTACTTTAGCCTTTCGGTGGCCACTTACAAGCTACTTGATGTAACTACTCTCTTCTATAAAGGAGAGTCCTTTGAACCCTGTAAACATATTATTCAATACAGATTCAATATATTCAATACACAATTTTCTCTCTTTCTGTATACATTAAATCTAACATGGTATCAGAGCTCGGTTCTTAACCTAGTAATTCTGCTTCACCGGCGGGCGACAGTCTCACCTTGGCCGCCCGCTGGACCTCTACACATATCTTCACTCCGCTGCCACAAATTCCATTCCATAGCAGAACTCCGCTGTCACTAAACCCTTTTCTTGTGTAGTGCTCAAAACGAGGACTTTAAGTTGTTTACTCAACTCATCATCCTCCGGTGGTGATATTGTCACTACCATGGATAGAGAAGCTCTAGATCTTACCACCATGTCTTCGAGCTCAGGCTCCATCATGGACCGGGCCGATTTGGTTAACCCGTCTAGGCAAATAACATGGTTGGTGAGAACACTTCTGAGCCATGAATGGGCATCCGAATGTAACTCGGTTGTCCTTTTCTCAATTGCCACCACAGAGTCCATCACTCTATCCATTGACAGCTCCATCAACTCCAGGCAATCTGCTAGAGCCCCTTGCTCTCTCTTGTCGTTGATCCGACGGCTGATACCGCCCGCTGTCTTGATAGTCTTTCGAATGCCCGGGTGGCAGCCTTGTTCAGAGCTATAGGTTAAGCTCTTGTTCTTTGCCTTACTGGCGGGCGACAGCCTTGCCTTGGCCGCCCGCCGGACCTCAACCTATTTCGCTATCATTTTTTCTTGTCAGAACATCTCTGTGTACTCTTCTAGGTTCGGTTAATATACCCTCTGTTGTTACTTACAATGCTCAGGTTTGTGAGACTCTATTCCATGGTTCCTCTGTTTCTGCTTCTTGGTCTTCTTCTTCTAGCTTTGGCTGGTCATGACTATGGACAAGCTCTCACTAAAAGCATTCTCTTCTTCGAAGCTCAGAGATCTGGTTACCTTCAAAGGCCAGAGGACATGACCACTTCAAGGCAAGTTTACAAGATCGACTCGAACAACCCCGGGTCGGACCTCGCCGGCGAGACCACTGCCGCTATGGCAGCCGCCTCTGTTGTCTTCCGCCACCACAACCCCTCCTATGCCAATGAGCTCCTGACCCACGCTGCTCCAAGATCCTGACCTACGCTGCTCCAAGACCCATTAGCTTCTCGATCCCTCCGTCGTGCACGGCGTCACCAAGTTTTTCGATCTCACTCCGGTGGAGTTCCGCCGCCATTATCTCGGCCTCAAGCAGCGCCACGATCCACATGAACCTTGATCTTTAACGCCAGTGACGACGCCGTAATTGGGCCAGTCAAAATCGGCTGGAAGATCGTTCGTAGGGAGGATCGGAGCCTTGTTAGCGTTGGAGGGGAGCTCATTTTCTGTGTACTGGAGAGCTCGTGAGCCTCAGTGAACAACAGCTCGTGGATTGTGATCATGAGTGTGATTCAGTGCCTCCTTAATTTCCTTCCAACAAATACCACTTTCTTTGTCTTTTTCACTCACATCACATGGGCTTGTTCCCACTCTCTCCTCCTATCTCCTATCACTTTCCTGGACAATATCCTGAGCAAATTCTCATTATTATTATTATTGTTATTATCACCACAGTCAGTTTTTATTTTTTTTCTAAAAAAAAAAAATAAATAAATAAAAATTGCCATGCACTTTCTTTACAGCCCTTTAGAATCTCTTTCCAGCTGTCTATCTACACATGCACTGTGTCTAATCACTGATATGTATATATCTGCGGGTTTCACCATCTTTTTTATTCGATTTCCTTCCATAACACACAAACACAAAATTCTTCAACTGTCGCTGCATATATTTACATTATTATTACAATTTTTATATTTTTCAGTTTCACATTCCCAAAAATAAAAAATAAAAAAACAAAGCCAAAAACAAAACACACACACATTCAACACCACCTCACTGATTTTTCTGCTCCAACAACCTTGTACCATTCTTGCCATCCAGCTTGCACAACACCCTTGTTTTATTCCTATCAGGGATTCACCCCGCTCACCGTTCTACACCACAAAAAAAAAAAAAAAAAAAAAACTTACTACCCTTTTTTTTTAACATCTTCACTCTGTGTTGAGCTGTTTTGCTCCACTTTATCAATCCCTTTGTTTCAACCTCAAATAGGTTTCTATCTTCACACCTATTTGAGTTTGAGGGGGAGTTATACATATATCATGGTGAGCATGGTTACACACCATGCGAACCACCCAAGCTGATGAGCATGGTTATATACCATGGGAACCACCCAAGCCACCCCATGGCGCACTCCCTAAGTCGCCCCCTTAGTGCACTATCAAAATCTTCTACATCAGTCCGACATGACCCCGTAAACTGTCCCAACATTGATTCTGGTTAGTTTCTACAACGGTCTAGCATGACCCCGTAAACTGTTCCAACATTGATTCCGGTTAGCTTCTACATCGGTCCGGCATGACCTCGTAAACTGTCCCGACATTGATTCCGGTTAGCTTCTACATTGGTCCGGCATGACCACGTAAACTGTCCTGCTACAACAATCTGACACGACCATACAGTGCCTCCTATCCTATTTTATTTTATGTATTAGTTTATTTTCCTGTTTTGTTACTCTCTCCAAACTCAAGTTGGTTTGTGCCTATCCTCCTTGAGTTTGAGAGGGGCTGTTAGTATATTATTATATGTTAGTGTGTAGCTTTTATAATTAGTGTCTCCTTACTTTAGCCTTTCAGTGGCCACTTACAAGCTACTTGATGTAACTACTCTCTTCTATAAAGGAGAGTCCTTTGAACCCTGTAAACATATTATTCAATACATATTCAATATATTCAATACACAATTTTCTCTCTTTCTGTATACATTAAATCTAACAATTTTGTTGTTTTATTTTAGTTGGACGTTTATGGTGCCAGGGATGGGATAAAGAATGTGGATAAAAAAGTGGGGGAGGCAACTATAGCGAATGCATCTAGAGATATGGTTGCAATAGACATGTGAAGTTCTTGATATTGTAGAGGTGTCAGACCTGTGGGAGCTCTACTTATCCTTGTATTACGGATTCTTTTTGTTGGTAGTCATGCAGTAACTCCCTTATGTAGTAGGTAATATTAGAAGACTAAACTAGTCCCTTTGAGATGTATTTATTTTGGTGTTGGAGTTGTGTAAGCATCTGGATTTATTGAACATGCATGAAGTGCGCTATTAACAAGATTTACACCCTAATCTTATTCTCATAATTTACATAGTTTTTTTCCCCCTTCTTTTTTTGTTAGATAGATTTCTACATAACGAAAATTGTTATTTGCACGATGGATTTGACTAGGTCTTTTGCTTTTAACATGGTGTTCCCGTAATTCGGAATTACTCCTTATTTCTTCTTTTCATATTGCATTAGATTGATGACGTGTTCAGAAATCATTGATTTTGTCAATAAAGATGTAATCGAATTAGCCTGTCTCATTTGTACGGCTAATGCAATTAGTTTTACTTATTTATACAGCTAGTGCAACCAGTTTACAACCAACAAGTAACGAATCAATAGGTGAATTTGTTGCTCTGTTTCCGACATCCAAAACTGAGTAGCTTCTCTTGCAACCTCATTATCCATTTCTAGTTCAGCTTATTTTAATTGGTTGTAACATTCCCGCAACATTCAAAACTGATAAGTTGTCCTCGAGTATGGAAAAGCTGATAGTGTTGATGGATTTATTTTTTCCATCCATGATCTTCCCATGTAGATGCATCATCTTCCTTGAAGGACTATGGAACCTTGTAGCTCACTTCATATCTGTTGTTAATACCGCAGTATACTGATCGTAAGACTCTGGTTTAAGGTAGAGTCAGTCTCCCACATAGAATGCTCCATCAGATTTGTTCTCAAATCTGTCAATCTTTTCGTTCTTTTTTATTTTTGTTTTTTGGGAGCTTTGCTCAAGGGGTTCCTTGAAGATCCTTGTTGATTGTTTTGTCTACATCTTCTCTGACTGTCTTATTTAACCGCTGCTTGCCGCTATCGAATTTGGAATCTCTAGCCAACTGTTGCACTGCATGCAGTTGCCTCTGGTCCTAAGATATATAAGATTTTCAAGGCATTTGTTGATTATCTCTTGTATTGACTGCAATTAAACAACCTTGCTCATATGGTTGTGATCTTGGATGGAAACCAAGGGGTTTCCATGCTATTTTCCAATTCAAGATTGCTGCGAAGCCCTTTCATTACATGCAAAAACTGACAAGGGATATAGGATCTCCCTTGTCTTGTGTTAGTCCTTGCTTCCCCTCAAATTAAACCTTTACTGAACTCATGAAAATCCGTAGTTGAGTGAAGTAGTGGCTTTTGAGTACAAGGAACTGGCACTGTTCCAAAATATATAAATATATATATGTAAGCAACTGGCCACACAATTAGCTTGTGGGAGACTAGTATCTTGGGGGAGGTATACTTAGTAGGAGGGAGATGCACAGCACACCCCCTATTTACAATTATAGATAATTATTTAGTAATACGAAATATTATATGATATCATGCACGTGGTGATTTAAATTAACATGCTAACTAAAATATTATTCTATTTAGTATAAAATAGTATAATATGAAACATTATTTAATTTGATAGGAATGTTTGTTTTGGGAAAAAAATAAGGAACAATTTTTGTAAATTGTAATGGATAAGGAAAATGTTTAATACTCTCAAAAAATGTTCACAATTTAATCCATAATAATTTGGCATAGTAAATATCTACTTGTCATTTGTTATGACATGATAGGTGTCAAGTTGTAATTACATACCCAATAATATGGGACCAAACTCTCTTATCACATTATTAAAAAATGTTTGAGACCCAAAAAAACTCACACAATTCGATCTACAATTATATGATATAATAAGTGTTAACTTTTAAATTGTTACATATTTAATGATATAACATTTTAATTGATAAAAATAAAAACTCATAGTTTTATTTTTTATTTATTTATTTTTTTGTTATAAAGGTCAATTTTTTTTTTTGCAAGAAGAGTTAATAACCATGCGTCCTTTTTTTTTTTTTTTTGATCAACAAAGAAAGAACTTTATTGATGAAACAGAAGGGATTACATCAATAAAGTAGGGGAAAGAGGAGCCATAAGTTGGAGAGAAACCAACCACAAGCAACATAGGGGGTATTTGTTTTTGCTTTTCAGAGCCAACTTATGGCTTTTAGCTTTGAAAAAGTTATTTTGGACTGTTTGGTTAACCTTATTTCAAGCAACTTCTGATTCTAACAGCTTATTTTAACTCAAAAAAACTGATTTTGAGAAGCTGCTCACCCCTTACTTCTGATTATCAGCTTCTGCTGTGGACATGTTAATTTATGGTTATACTCTTAAAATTTTTTATTTTTTATTTTTTTAAAAATAGAAAAAGACTCAAATAGACTATAGATTATTATTATTATTTTTTATGAGAAATATAGACAAATAAAAAATAAAAATTAATTGAAAAAGCTATTTCACAGCTTATTTAACAAGCACTACTCAGCAACTTAAATCTATAATCCAATAGTTACATCAAACAGATTAACAACTTCTGATTAAAGTCATAATCTATAATCTGTTAAACTATAATCTATAAGTTGTTTTAACAGCTACACCAAACGGGGCCATAGAACATCAGTGGAAGTAAACACAAGCAACAATACAGCTCTGAAATAATCAGCAAAACACCTGCCGAAATTAGCAGAACACCTGACGGCCATAGCTCTGCAGCTCACAACTCTGCAGCTCATAGTAGTGGAGCTCACATCTCTGCAGCTCATCAATGGCCAATGGAATTTGAACTCAGAATCTGCAGGATTCACCACTGCTGGAGCATTCATAGATGGGTCTCACAAATCTGAGATGTCCTACCAGCCAAACCAACCAACCAAACATGGTAGTCAAACCACACTGCATAACCACTACTATGAAACTCAATTATAGCACACTGCATAAATCGAATTATAGCACCCAGACTATATGACACTGCATAACCACTAACAGAGCAGAGACAGTTCGAGGCAGCAACAGACCAGACAGCAGCAACAGATTGCAACAGCTCAAAATCCTAATATTCAGGTGAAGCTCCTGATATTCCTCTAGTTGCAGACAAAACCCGAGACTGAAAAGGGGAAGTCTTTGATAGAGGCCTTGAGCCAATAAGCTAACCTGACTTTGATTAAATCCCACAGTTCCACTGAATTAGGTTGAGCATTAGAGAATACACACTCGTTTCTATGCTTCCAAAGAGACCAAAGAACAACAAAAGGAATGGACCTCCAAACTTTGGAGATTAAGCCCCTAAACTTCCTACTCATCCACCAGTTAAGTAACTCTGCTACAGAGTATGGGATGCACCAATGGATTCCCCAGTCAGATAATACAGCAGACCAAATGGACCAAAAGAAAGGACAATGAAGCAAAGCATGACTGACAGATTCAACAACAGAATTGCAGAAAATGCATGAGATTGATGCATTAGAACCAAGGATGCCACGACTGTGAAGAAAATCTGCGGTTTTAACTCTATTTCTCCAGGCAAGCCAACCAAAGAAATGGACTTTGGAAGGTAATAAGTTGCACCAAATAACCATGCGTCCTTATTACGACTTTAGTTATGAATCCGAATTATTTAAAGTGATTTTGTAGTTTTCTTTTAGATGGCTGATATTTAGTTTTATAAAAGTTCAAAAGTTAAGGGTAACAACTATACAAACAAGTACTCTAAAATTAATTTTTAAAAAAAATGACTCCGAAAAATCCCAAGTTTTAATTATAGGTAATTATTTACTTATGTATTTTTTTTTATTTGATGGTCTCTAACTAAGTCAAACCCAAGTTTTGGACTATTAGGCTAAGCCGTGAGTGAAGTTTTTAAATGAATGCATTAAATAGGCCTGTCCATATATATGTTGGGTTATTGTATTGAGTCAGATTGTAAATTTATCAAAATTAATAATTTCCAAAATCCCTCCACCCAATTAATTCTACCTACTAATTGAGCACTGTAGAAGTAATCTCTAATTGGATGAATATATTTTTTGGTACAAAATAGGCTGATAATACAAGTTAGAAGAAGAACGAGATATATATTTTTTATATTAGGGGGGTCATTTTTTCTATAAATTGATATATATATATATATATATTTAAAGTGCGATGACAAATAATATTTTTCATAAAAATAGGAGGTCATGACCCTCCATAGTTTTCTCTTAGTTCGGTGACTGATCATAACCAAGTTGTAATTAATACTATAATAAGTTATAACCCAAAAGTGATGTGCCTTATAAAATTTTCCTATATATCTTATATGTTTATATTGTAATAGTGATGCTTGTAATCAAAAGAAAAAAGAAAAACAAAGAATAGAAAGAGATGACAAGGATGAATTTGTTAATTTCTCTAGCAATTCACAACCACCCCCAAAATTGAAAGAGATGACATTTGATTAACATGTAACTATTGCTTAATCATTACTGTAATTTTTTACTTTTCATAAATATTGTGCTCAATCATATTATTGTTTAATCATTTTAATGATTTTGAAATTTGAATTTTGGATGATTTGGTATGTGAAGGAATTAGACTTACGATAAGAAAAATGCCTTAGACCCCATGTGGAGGTGACCCCACCACACCCATTATTTTTTTATTGGTCCATATATTTTTTTTTTTTTTGGTCTTCCACTTGCGGCCCCCACGTGGAGGTGGGGTGCTAGGGGTCACCTCCCCCTGGCGGTTCCAGCAGTGTTCAATATTAAATATTGAATTTGAAACAAAATATAAAAATATCAGTATAATTTGCCCAAAAATTTATAAGAACTATAGTCAAATGCTTGTGTTTCTATTTTTTAATTTTTAATTTTTATTTTTTATATAGCTTCTCTTTATTGTGTTAAACCCAGTCTTATTTTTCACAGTAGTTTGTGTGTGATTCAATTTTTTTTTTTTTTTTTGAATTAGTTAAACGGTGCCGTTCGCTGTCACAGCATAGTGCTGTTGACAGCACCTCCCCTGTGCCCGGACGAGCTCCCGTGATTTTTAAAAACAAAAAATTTTAGGTCATGCAATAGGCACTTTGGACGAAAAGCTACTCGAAAATAGTGTTTGGTTGAATTTTTCAAATGTTATTTTAGATCTTGTTTGAAAATAGATTTTTTTAGTAATTTTTTAATTAAAATATGATGTAAAATAAATTAGTAAGTTTAGAATTATTTTTTAGTTTCTTACGAAAAGATGTACAAAAGTAGAGAGAAAAAAAAAAAACTTTGACATTTTAGTATAGGTTATAAGCCTTTTAATTTTTTTAATAACTTTTTGACTTTTAAACTAAAACTGTTGCATGTCAAATGAGGCCTTAAATGAATTGCCGTTTATTTTTAGTAAATTTTATATATATTTTTTAATTAATTTTTAAATGTATCTAATTAAGATGTATCTAAAAATAAAATAAATGATTCAAATATTAAAAAATTCATTAAAAATAAACGAAACTTTTTGTTTATTTTTAGTTAATTTTTTTTTTCATATTTTAGTCAATTTTTTTTTTTATAACTATTTACATGCATTTAATCTTGATGTATATATCTAAAAGTTAAAAAACTGAAACGGAAAGGCTAAAGTAAAAAATTGTCCAAATATAAAGGGCAAAATATAATTTATCCCCCTTAAAAGAAAAAAATATATAGAATAATTTACATTTTAAACAAATTTAAAAGTGAATTTGTAGTTTACTAAAAAAAATTTACCAATCAGTTGTATCTCTGCATAGCTTTTATGTTGGTCAGATTTCGATTTTGTTCTTTTTCATTGGCATGTCGTGTCTCAGAGAAGTTATTGGTTGGTCCACTAACAAGCAGCAGGTGGCATTTTATACATAAATGATTCAAACTCGCACAATTCCCATACCTTACAACATTTGTTAGAGATAGGGGTGAGCATGTCTGAATTGAATTGGATTAAATTAGGATAAAATTAAGATCAATTTGTTATTTATAGTTTTTAAAAAATTAGAATCAATCTAATCTTTTTAAATCATTGAATCAATCTGAACTAATCAATTTAAATATGGATTCACATAATTAAATAACAAAAAAATATATATAGTACTTTAATTTTATAAAAATATAAACATAGTGCTATATTAGTTTTACAATAGCAACATATTTTTCTATAATAGCGATATACTGTTATAAAATTTAAACAATCATAAGAAAACTGGTTTCACTATAACTATTTAAACCATTACAAATTAAAATTAAAAACCAACGAACAAAAGTAATAAAAGAAGATATTATACGGTTTTAGGTTTGAGTTTAAGCCTCCGTTTGGGAAGTGGGTTGGCTTTTTGGCTTTTTGACTTTTTTGACTATTTTAGCCTGGGCTAAAAAGCTTGGTTTGGGAAGGGCTTTTTGGCTTTTTGGCCTTTTTTGTGAGAGAAGAGTGTAATGATTATGGGTTGGATGTGATGTTTTGTTTGTTGTGGCTAAAATAGCCTGTTTTGTCTTTTGTGGCTATTTTAGCCCCAACCCACTTGCCAAACACCACCTAAATTTTATATAAAATTAAGAGAATATACTTTGAGGGAGGATGTATAATAAAAATATAGACTATTTGTATACGGTCCTGATCGATTCCAATCCGGAACAGTGGGATTCAATCCTGAACCAATCCGTATACTACGGATTTTTAATTCTTCAATCCGGAACCGAAACTGCGGATTCAAAAAATCAATCTAAACCTATCGGATTGGACTAGACTGGATCAAGTTATAAATTTCACGAATTACTTGCTCAGTCCTAGTAAGAGAGAGAGAGGAGAGAGGGAGAGGAAAAAAATAAAAATAAAATGAGTACAAATCAATTGTAAGGCCGTGAGAATCACCAAAAATTGAAATCTAGACCCCCACAACCCCGACCTCCACAACATTTGTGAGAATGAGAGGAAGAGAAAGGAAAAAAATAAAAATAAAATGAGTAGTTATAAATTAATTGGGGTTATTGGAGTCATTAAAAATGAGTGCCTTAAGTATTTTTTTTTAATTTATATGTATTGTAATTAGTAAAATAAATAAAATTTATTATTTTATGTTGAGTAATTAAAAATATAAAAATTTATGATTAATTTGGTGCAAGTCACTTGAAACAATAATTTTTCCATCTCTCAGCCTAGTATCTTCTGACAAGCATAGAGGCGACTCCCTCGTACGATTTGTCGACCTCATCCTGAGTAGCTCCCGTCACGCGCTCTTCCGTCATTTTCACTTGATCTCTTCGTTCGCGCTATTCGCTGTGAATGATCAATGTAATTTTAGGAGTTGTTTAGAGCGTCTTAAATAAGTGTATTTGTTATTTTTTTAGACTAGAAAGTTGAGGTTAAAAATATGAATGTTTGGGTTAATTTTTTGACTTTTTATGAAAAAATGTGTATTAAAAAATTTTATAAATTAATGTGTAGGGAAAAATTAATATTGGGAGTTATGCAACCGTAATTGTTGACTTTTGGTAAATAGTGATAACTTTTTAATTTTTTAAGTAACTTTTTAACTTTTTTGAGACTCCCCAAACTTGGCCTTATTGTGACTTGTGATTTCACGTAACATATACTCCATTTTAACGCTAAGGGATGATTTCAGATAATCTAAATAAGTGTATTTTTTGATTTTTTATGAAATATGGATTGGGTATGAGTTGGATTTGAAGTGATGTGGTAGAGATGTGATGTGATTTAAATAAGATGATACAACTAAATAGGATAGTGACTTTTTTAACTTTTTAGCTTTTTTAGGTTATGACAAACAAGACCCAAATATAATTTTAATTTTTTTTTTATTTTCTTATGAAAAATTATATTTATTATTTATTTTTAAAAATAAATGTAATAAATTATATTTATTATTTATTTTAAAAATAAATTATATTTATTTCTTATTACACTCATATGGAACTTTCACTTGTGTAAATAATCGGTAAAAATTTTAATAGAAAATTTAAAAACTTAAAATTTTAAATTTTTAGAAAACGTAGTTCAATGAGAGAATTTAAATCCAAAATAGAAATTTAAAATAATTAATTTGAATAGAAAATTATGAACCCACAATGCTTTTGGATTTGATTGGGGTTGATGTATTTGATGTGCGAATTTTTGACATTTTTCACACCTCTTCACATATTTTTCTGAGTCTGCCTGCATATATGGCTACCAATAACCTTGTGAAATGGCCCTGTAAGCTAGCGACCTTCCCCCTTGATGGCTTCCGCACACTCCTTCGTGTATTTCGAACAAGAATGCTTCTACTTTGCTGGGATGAACGCACTTTAGGTAAGGCCCTGAGAATGACTTCTTGTATAATGCCAAAGATGGAGATAGCCAAAATCGCTGCGACTTTGCCCTTATTCTGTTGGCTTTTTTTTTCTCCTCTGGTAGGATGTCGTCTTTTAGGAACAGGATGATGGGATCCATCCAAGAGGGGCCTAATTCTGCGCAACATACTTCTTCTGCTTCAGGGTCTTCTATGCTTGGTCTTGGTAAGTAGTCGATGAGCAATGGATGAGGGGTGGATGCCTCTGCCATTGAGGCGAAGCCTGCTAGGTCGTCTGCTCTGCTATTTTCCTCCCTGCCAATTTGTTCTATCCTTACTACATCGAACTTTTTGATCTCTGTCCTGACCAGCTCTTGGTACTTGGCCCTTCTGTCATCCTTTGCTTCGTAGTCGCCAGAAATTTGATTTACCACCAGCTGTGAGTCGCTGTAGACCATTAGTTCGGTAGCCTTCATGTAGTAAGCTGACTTGAGCCCTGCGAGAAGCGCCTCATACTCCGCTTCATTGTTGGATGCTGGGAAGCCAAGGTTGATTGCTTGCTCTACAACCAGGCCGTCTGGGGAGATGAGGACTATGCCAAGTCCTGCACCATGCTGGTTGGATGCTCCATCCACAAAGAGCTTCCACATCTCTCCAACGAATAACTTCCAGCAAGTGGAGGGGCCAGATGATGTCGTGGGGTCAAGGATGGTGTTTTCTTCAAGGTCCATGTTTGCTGTCTGCCCTTCGTCCTCTGATTGAACTGTTGGTGAGCCTTTGTTTGTCTCTTCCTTGTTGTCCTTAGTATGGTCTACCTTGGTGCTTGATTGACTACCCTCTACTAGGGGTTGCACTATTCCGGCGTCAACTTCCGTCCCTAGTTCGGTTGTGTCAGTTAGGTCGACTAGACAGATATGATGACTTCCAGGAGTAAACTCTGCGACGAAGTCTGCCAAAGATTGGGCTTTTATTGCGGTCTTGGGTTGGAACTTGATGTCGAATTGTCCCAACTCTACTGCCCACTCCAAAATTCGCCCACTAAAGTTCGCCCTTTCAAACAGAGCTTTTAGTGGAAAGGCTGTGAGGACGACTATGGTGTGGGCATGAAAGTAGTGCGCCAATTTCCTGGAGGCCATCATTAAGGCTAATGCTAATTTTTCCAAGGGTAAGTACCTTGTTTCGGCTCCCAACAATGTCTTGTTGACATAAAAAATGGGCAAGTGTTGTATTCCTTCTGCACGAACCAACACTGCGCTTACTGCGTGCTGAGAGACTGCTAGGTACAAAAAGAGTTCTTCACCAGGTACTGGAGTAACAAGTAGTGGTGGGGAAGACATGTACTCCTTCAAGCTTTCCAGAGCTTGGTCGCATTCTTCATCCCACTCAAACTTGGCTTTTAAAGTTTGGAAGAATGGTCGTAGTCTGTCTGATGACCTGCTTATAAACCGGTTGAGCGCAGCTGCCATACCAGTGAGATGCTGCACTTCTTTGACTGAGTTTGGTCTCTCAAACTCCTGGATTGCTTTAATCTGAGAGGGGTCTGCTTCTATACCCCGGTTGGTCACAAGGAAGCCCAAGAATTTGCCAGATCCAACTCCGAATGCGCATTTGGACACATTGAGGCGCAACTTGTGTTTCTTCAAGATCTGGAACATCTCGCCTAGGTCTTTAAGATGGTCATTCTCATCCTTGCTTTTGACCACCATGTCGTCGATGTAAGCCTCCATTGTTCTGCCTAACAATGGTTCAAACATCTTGGTGAC
Organism: Camellia sinensis; assembly: GCF_055761805.1. NCBI lineage: Eukaryota > Viridiplantae > Streptophyta > Magnoliopsida > Ericales > Theaceae > Camellia > Camellia sinensis. Next base: position 236,798,902 of record NC_138961.1, on the reverse strand, counting down.
CATCCGTTGGAATGTCGCCCCTGCATTCTTTAGGCCAACGGGCATGACCTTGTAGCAATATAATCCCCTTGGTGTTGTGAAGGATGTGACCTCCTGGTCTGGTTCATGCATGGCAATCAGGTGGTAGCCTCTGTATGCATCCAGAAAGCTAAGTCGGTTATGCCCTGCCGTTAGGTCCACCAGTTGATCTATCCTTGGTAGAGGAAAGCTATCTTTTGGGCAGGCCTTGTTAACAGTTTTGTAGTCGACGCAGACACGCCATTTACCATTCTTTTTTGGCACTACTACTGTGTTGGAGATCCATCTTGGGTAGTGCACTTCTCTAATTGCTCCTGCCTCCAGCAGGTTGCCTACTTCTTCTGCCACTATTTCGGCGTGGTGGAGTGCCGATCTGCGTGTGCGTTGTATGACTGGTCTGGCGGATGGGTGGACATTGAGTTGGTGACTGATGAAGTTTGGATCAATGCCTGGCATGTCGTAGGGCGTCCAGGCAAACACTTCGATGTTAGAGGTCAAGAATTCCAAGACCTCTAATCTCTCAGCGCTGGACAACGATGAGCCAAGCAAGAAGAACTTATCCGGGTTCTTCTCATCTATTTTAACCTCCACCAAGTCCTCCACCGCTTTCTGATCAGCCTCTTTACCGACGTCCACAAATAGTTCATTACTTTCTGGTTCTTCCACCGAATGAACATATCCTTTGGCAGCGCGGCTGCCATTCACCGTGGCGAAACATTGCTTTGACATGATCTGATCTCCATAGACTTCTTCAATTATACCGGTGTCGTTGGGGAACCCCATTACTTGGTGGTAAGATGACGCCACCGATCGCATGGCATGCAGCCATGTTCTGCCCAGGATGATGTTGTAAGTGGAGGGGACCTTCAATACCCAGAACTCCACTTGTTTTGTTACGCTTCCTGCTCTAACTGGAAGGATTATTTTACCGACGGGCCACTCTGGCATGGAGTTAAATCCAATTAGGGGAGAAACTGCAGGCGCCAAGTCTTTATCTTGTAGCTTCAGTTGCTTGAATGTGTCGTAGTACATGATCTCACATGAACTACCCTAGTCAATTAGAATCCGCTTGACGTCAAAATCCTTGACTCGGAGGGTGACGACCAGAGCGTCATTGTGAGGACAGTATATTCGATCCAAATCCTTATCCGAAAAGGACATGACATTTGTTGCCTCTATCTTTCCCTTCTTGATGGCAGGTTGGGCACTTAGCACCTCTCTAAAGTGCTCAGCCTTCTTGATTGATCCCCTGAGCTCGCATACACGCTCAGGTTCAAAGACTCCATGTATTACATTGATAATGCCTTGAGGTGGGGCGTCGATTGGCATTCCGTTGGGGTTGTTGTGATCCTGGGGGGCTGGTTGTGTCCCTCCTTCAATGTATTTATCCAAGTGGCCTGCTGCCACTAATTCTTCCAGGTGTTGTCTTAATGGTGTGGAATTCTCAGTGCGGTGCCCTTTTTCTTTGTGGAAGGTGCACCGCGATCTTTCGTCATAATCCTTCTGGGCTTCTCCTAGCTTGGCTGGCCACTTGACAAAAGGCTCATCTCTTATTTCGCTCAGGATCCGATATATTGGTTTTTTGAACACCGTTGTTATGGCAATGCGGATTCTCAACCATCTTTTGTCTGGGTCCTCTACGTTATCTCGTTTGCCACGTCCGTTCCTGTTACTTCGGTCTACCGTGTTGACCTTTGCTGAGGTTTTCTTTTCTGGTACTGCAGTCGCACTAGATTTTGCTTTGGCACGTGCGCCATCCTCTTCTACCCTGATGTGCTGATGTACTCTTTCCATCAGGGCCTCCATGGTGAGGGGTGGCGTCATGGTGATCGAGTCCCTTAGTCTGTTCCAGACTGGAAGGCCTCTTTTATACTGTGCAATGGCGAGATTGGTGGGGCAGTCTCCAATCTGGTTGAATGTCTCCCAGTAGCGACTGTTGTAGGATCTAAGGGTCTCTTTATCCCCCATGTCGATGGAGAGTAGCTGGTCAATCTCCACCGGTGTTTTAGTGTTTGTTCGGAACCTTGTTACGAACGCTTTTGCCAATTGGGCCCAAGAGGCTATGCTGCCCTCTGGGAGTTTTTCGAACCAAGTCAAGCCTAGGTCGCCAAGGCTTGATGGGAAGAGTATGCACATTAAAGCCTCGTTTCGCTTGTACACAGCCATGACTTGGCGAAAGTGGCTCAAGTGTGAATACGGGTCCGTCTTCCCTTCATATGTAGTGAATTTCGGCTAAAGGAAGCCTGATGGTAGGGGTGCGTTCTCGATTGCTGGAACAAACGGTGAAGTTTGTAGTCTTGCCAATGCTTTGTCCGTTGGTTCGTAGGCTGGGCGCGGTATTGGCATTCCAACCTCGACGCTTCCATGCGTTCGAGGAGCGAACCGCTGTAAGGCAGAAACTCTGTGTGGATCCCTTGCCCTAGCATCCTCCTTGCATCGTGCTTTCTCTTCGAGCACGGTTCGTAAGTCGGATGATCTGGGTAATTCTGTCTGTCTAGATCTGGTTTGGTGCGAGTGCGAGGGCCAATACGTGCTCCCTTCAGTGTATGATCTCTCAGATCTCGTCCTCTCAGACCTAGAGTGACGAGTTCTGGAAGAAAAGGATTGAGTGTCGCCTGTCCTGAGGTTTCTGCTCTCTCCTTGTGAGGGTGTAGTATTCCTACTACGATTTTCTGAGTGGCGAAGGGGCGTCTTGTTTTTGCGCCCCTCTCCTGTCGCCACTTCTTTTTTCTTCATCTGGCGTTTCAAGGCCTCCATGTCCGCCGCCATCTTTCTTATTAATTCATCTTGTTCTTTCACACGATCTTCCAGGGCTTGAGGGTCAATCCTTCGTTTTTGCCGGTCGGGACTCTGAGAGTGACGAGGACTGTTATTCCGCCTTCCCCTGCCACCCCTCCTGGAGTTATGTTGTTGGGGTTCCAAATCCGCCATAGGAGGGACAGAGGGTAATCCTTCACGTCTTGCGCCCCCTTCTGGAGTTAGCCCGTCGACGGCGGACTGCGGTAGTTCTTCAATGTGTGCCATTGATTGAGAAAAGGAGAAGTTTAGTTAAGAGGTTTTTGTTCTTGTCTGTTCTTCCCACAGACGGCGCCAATTGTACGGGGAAGAAATAATTCTCCTCGTATAATCCTGTTGACCAAATCCACGCTTCTCCGCACGACGTCGCTTTATCACCTGAAAACACAAATGTGAGCTAGCCGGCGGGTGTGTGCCGGAAACCTCTCCGATGCCTAAGTCAGTAAACTTGACAAATAGACAAAGCTCTGAGTATTCAAAAAGCAAAATTGTGTTCTGTTACCTCCTCTAAGGTGATGTTTGTGAGTTTTTTATAAGTTTCGTGTGGCACAATCCTAGTAGGACTTTTATTCCTCCAAGCAGAGTCCTCCTAGGATTCATACTCCTAAGGATAATGCTTATCCTTTTACACCCCCCCACTGCTTAAACCAAGTGGGATGGTCTTCATCATGGCCGAATTACCATATGACCGAAATAACTTGACTATGTAGAGCCACTGAGTAGGCCGAACTTCCTTAGTTCGGTTCTGCTTTTACTTCCTACTTACCTCGGTTCTCTCCTGTCAACCCATGGCACGGTTGGACCAGACTTTAAAATATTGCGACCGATATAACTCCTAGGGCGGTCTAACTCAAAGGCACTGTCAGACTGACCTATTCAGAGGGACATTACGACCGGACTAAATCCGCGACCGGACCTACTCCAAGCCACCCCGGACCGGAGTAACTTTACATCATCTTGGCCGAAGTAACTTTATCCTTTCCTGGGCCGGAGTAATTATACCTCTTCTGGGCCGGAATAACATTACGGCCTTTTAATGAGTCCTTCATACTTTGGGCCACAAAGTCCATCTCTTAGCTCGGCCCAATTTTTCTCAAAAATTACCCTCTCATATATATATATATATGATTTGCTATTGCACTTTAGGGTAAAAAAATATTTTTTATTAAGTACAGAATTGAAGACATTTTTTATTTACACTTTATTTTTTTAATCATCTTCAAAACACTTTCTATGACTCCAACATGAAACAATGCATATATTATTTTTTTTAAATAGGGTTAAACTCTTTTTACTATATTGTGTATTAACGCCAGAGCATTTTATTTCATATGGTTCAAATTAGTTAGAACGTTTTCATGTGATTTTTAACCAAAATGTAATCATTAATACCATTAATCATAGATTTGAAATAATAGTAATATCCTCAAATTCTATACACTTTTTGTTATCTTCTTTCTCTCTTCTCATTCATACACATAATTTATAATGTCTAACATTAATTTAATTAAATCACAATTAATTATAAATTATAAATTATTTATTGTAATTCTTAACTTTTTATTCAAAATTTAATTTAATTATATTTTAGATCACAATTAATCCTAAATATTTAATTATTTATTATAATTTCTAACTTTTTAATCAAATTTTAATTTAATAATATTTTAGATCACAATTAATCCCAAATCCTTTATTTTTTTTATTGTAATTCCTAACATGCTAATTTAATTTTAATTTAATTATATTTTAAATCAATTCCTAATTATTATTTATTTTATATATATATATTTAAATTAGTCCTTAATTATATTTTTTGTGTGTTAATTTTATTTTAGTTTTTCCTAAAATCAAGTCCACTTTTAAAATTGGTGTGTGTGATATACATTCCAGTGATACTTTAATCTAAAATTACGTGGAGATTTTCTAATTATACTTGAACTATAAAAGGATAAAGTGCTCCTGCTTCAAAACATGAAGAAGGGATAAAATGAATTTAACATATGGTCTGTTAAGGATTCTTATGCTGTAGTAATTTGATGATCTTGAAATAAAGTTTTATACATCATTTACATGTCAAGTTATTTTTAAAAAAATTAATAAAATGTACTAAATATTATTTTAATTGATAAATATTAAATCGGGACACTTAAAATTTGTCTCAAGACTAGTAAAGAATTTTCGGTATTGTAAGGGCATGTGCGTTGACTGTTTTAGGCTCAATCAGGTTGAATTGGTTTGATGTAATTGTATGGATATTGTAATTGGTAAAATAGATAAAATTTACTATTTTATGTAAGAGTAATGATAAATCTCTTAATTTTAAAATTCTAATTGAGTTTTAATGATGCGACAGAAAATTTAAAAAAAAAATACACACATATAAAATCAAAATATCACATCACAATAAGGCTCACTCTCATTAAAATTCATTAGAACCTTTTTTATTATAGCTCCTAATCATTTTTGTTTGTGTTAAAGCCTGACACGGTACGAAAAGACTTGACATTTTGTGATTAATAAAAAAACAAAAACATTGGTACCGTCTGATTTAATTTTTAAATTAATATTAGGATCAAAAAAATTTAAAATATGTTTGATTTATTAATTTTTAAAATTATTTTTTTTTCTCTCCTCGGTCCTCTCTCATTCTTTCACATTTTACATATCAATCAATTAAATGTTCACTCATGCCTATTTATTCAACTACAAACCAAAAAATAAAAAATAAAAAAAGTACAAATCATTCTAAAAAGAAATTTCAAAACTCATAACCAAATAAATTTTTAAATTTTAAATTTTTTTAACAACTTATATTTCAAAAAATAATTCAATACTTTTTAAAAAATTAAACCAAACAAAGCCATTGTGTGGTGGTTATCGAACACCAAATAAATTTTCTGAGAAAAAGAGCAGGTCCCATCCCATCTACACATCAATGCATTTTGGCGAGGATTGTCAAACATTAAAAAACCCTAACATCCCCTTTTCTGCTTTTTATTGTCAAGAATAGTATTTTCACTTAAAAAGGAAAGAATAATGTTTAGTAGCTCGAAGATTCCCCCTCCCGAATCCTCCTAATGTCCAAAACGATATCGTTTTGGGTATTAGTCTTTTTTTTTCTTTGTTTTCTTCCATTTTCGATCAGTTCAGGAATGGGATGAGAGAAAAAGAAGAGAGAAAGAGGAGAGAAACAGAGAAAGAGAAGAGGGAATGGAGAGGGCCCCTCCTTGCCGCCGTCGACCTGCCGATCGTCGAGCAGCTCCGATCGTCGCAGCAGCAGCTCCGTCGTCGCAGCCCCGCCCCTCGCAGCCCCTGCCTCTGCCGCCTCCGCCCCCGGCCTCCACCTCCAGCCCCATTTGTTGGGCCCCCTCCAGTCCCTCCTCCTCCTCCCTTCTCCTTCTTCTTCTTCTTCCTGCTTCTGATCTGCAAAAAAAATAATAAATAAAAACGGCGTCGTTTTTGGTTCGGGGGATTCGGGGGGGAGGGGTTTCGAGTTACGTAGCACTGCCGAAAAGGAAATTTCAATATTCATAGATGGCATATGAGAAAATTTGAAAGAGCATATAGATGATTTTAGTAGTTCTGTTTTGCTGGAACCTGATTTGTTTTGTTTTATTCTGATTTTGTTCTGTCTATCTGGCCAAGTGTAAAAAGGGTTTTTGCATTGAAATGGGTCTGAAAATGTATCAAATTATAGTGTGTAATCGTATATAAGTTTTCTTTTGCTTTTGAAATGTCCATTTCGAGGAAATTTCTGAGTGCATATATGTTGTGAAGTAATCTTGATTGGAGACTGCAGTCAATGTGTTGGTTGTTGCATTCAATGCGGTGGTTGACAGCCGTGTACGCATTTAATGCATTCACACTGATAGCTGTACTTGAAATAAATGCGTTCACATTGTATGTTTTTATCTATATATAGCTATGTTATTGTAAGGTTTCAGTGTGGGAGAGAAAGAAAAAAATAAAGTGCTTTGTTTGTGTTTTTTTTTTCTTTCAGAATCATTTTGAGCGAAGTAAATTTCAGTTTGGTTGAGTTTTAAACCTCTCATTAGGAATCACCAATAGTGGTTTGCACCCCACTCCCACTAACAGTGGTATCAAAGCCGAAGGTAGCTTGAATTTGCAGACATTCTGCAAAATTTTCAAGAATAGAGTGTGTTTTCAAAAATTGTCTAGAAATCAAAGTGGTCGAAATCCATTTTTGATCACATCAGATTAAAGCTCCCGACGAGACGAGCACAACCATGAAAACCGCGACGAAAAGTCAGATTGGACGGCCCAAAACGCGCCCCACGCGCCTCTTGACGCCGTTCTCACGCGCCACCACGCGCTGCTAGAGGAAAAAGACGCGTCATCCAATGTGCAAGTACGCTCCACACGCGCGTGCACCAGAGCCGACGTCATCTACTGACGTCATATGAGCCGCTGACCAACTTTGACCAAGCCGAGCCACGCCGCCGTTGACCAGAGCTGCTGACTGAGTTGAGCCTCCGTTGACCTGAGCCATTGACCGAGCCGAGCCGCTTACTAAGCCGAGCCTGAGTCGGGTTGACTGAGCCGCTGACATCAGCACACGGAGGATTAATCCAGTGTGACGCGGCTAAGGTGCAGTCGTAGATTTAAACCGTTTAACTTGTTTTGGCTTGATTTGAGCCATTCGGAGTCTGTTTCTGGTGATCCAATAGTGTTTTCCAACTATTTAGAGTATTCCGAATACATCTGTACGATCAAAATTTGTAAATTCCATTCTGAAAATTTATAAATTTTTAAAGACAACCAATAGCCAACACAAACAACTTCTTTCAACCCCAATTTCCAAAACTCAACAAGGAGAATTATGAAAATTGGAGTATTCAAATGCAAGTCCTACTAGCCTCACAAGATTTGTGGAAGTTAGTGGATCGAGGATATGAGGAGCCAGCTACTCTCGCAGATGAAGGAAATTTAAATAATGCTCAGAAGACGGCATTAAAAGATTCAAGGAAGAGAGATGAAAAAGCCTTGTATCTACTCTATCAAGGCATTGGTGAGTCAAGTTTTGAGAAGATTTCAGCAGCAACAACCTCTAAAGAGGCATGGAGTATTCTTCACAACTCACACTGTGGAATTGAGAAGACGATCAGAGTTCGACTCCAGGGTTACGAAGCGAATTCGAGATGTTGCACATGAATGAGAATGAGTCAATTTCTAAGTACTTCAACAGAACATTGACCATTGTTAATCAGGTGAGAAGATATAGAGAAAAGATGGAATCTCTTTAAGTGATAGAGAAGATTCTCCGATCACTTAATCCCAAGTTCGAGCACGTGGTTGTAGCAGTAGAAGAGTCCAAGGATCTCAGTGCCATGACCACTGATGAGTTGATGGGTACACTTGAGATTCATGAACAAAGGATCAACAAGAAGACTCCCTCAAGTTCTCTAGAGCAAGCTCTTCAATCAAAGCTGTCTTTCAGAGATGACAGAAACGAGCAAGGGGAGACATCACAAAGAGCCGAGGAAGAGGTTGTTGTCACGCCCCCAAAATAATACAATAAAGATAACTCACGCGCGGAATAAATATGAGAAATAACATACTTTCATATACCAGAGTTTACTGTTTAACAACCAGTTAAATGCCATATAGGCTTACATGTTTCCAAGTCATTACTTGGTTACACAAATTGAGTCTCGCTCATTTCATCTTAAGCCCTTGGCTTTACAAATAACAAACATACACACATAAGGTAAAATTAAGAAGTTCTTGCTTCCAAAAACTCCTTCCACGCTATTGCCTTGAACGAAGCATCTCACCTGTACCTAAAAATGGTATTCCCATATAGGGTGAGCCAACAGCCCAGTGGAAATAATTTAACACAATTTATGAGGTTTAGCAAAGGTATAAATACCACGTACATAAACAATACTGATCCTGAAACATCCACAAGACCTGCATATCCGTATGCCACTAAGACCAACCTTATTCCATTTTTCCTTTAATTTCATTTCCAGTTCATATATGCTACTCAATTCATGAGTTAAATTCGTTATCTTTCAACAATCAAAATGAGACTACAACTCAATGATTTTCCAATTATGCAAAACTCACATAAACACTTCAAGCTTGCCATTTTACGGATATTTCGTTCGAAGGAATCAGCACCCATTTATATATAAAATTTCGGGTCTTTCACCCAGGACATTTCGGCCAACTTGTTTTAAATGGAGTCCATCCCCTTTCTCCTCCCAAACAAATATACATATGCAATGTATTTATAAACATAATCACATATGGAGTACATCCCCTTTCTCCTCCCAATAAACATACATATACAATGTATCTATAACATGGTCATATTCAATGACACCAACAATGGATTAGCATTAAATCGCCTAATCCTCATGTAATTTCTACAACAATCATAGCTATCCTCCACCGATAGCCGGGCAACAATTATTTCTAAAAAGATGTTCAATATCAAAATAAATAGTTTATTCAAAACTTTCATAAATGAGATAATACATATCCAATATCACCATTTATAATCACAACCTTCCAATGTCACGTTTTCAATGTTAATCCCAATTATTTATGCAAAATAATACTTTAATCAAAATTAGGGCAGAATCCCTCTTTTACCAAATATCAACCCAAATACCAAAATCAACTATTTTGGCACAACATGATCTTATATTCAAGCATCATACTCGTTTACCTCATATTCATCAAAATCCCTCTTTTCATTTCACACCCAATCCTAGATTTGTCCAAACCATAACCAAATCTCATCATCTATACATAATAGCAAATAACTAAGCTAAAAACAATATTAGAGTGTAGAAAATCCCTACTTCAAGTTTTGAAAAGAATCTAAGATGAAACCCCAAAATCTACGGTGTCGAAACTCGATCTCCACCGCACACAATGAAGCCCTCGAGGTGATAACCAACTTTGGTGAAGAACTTAAGCCTAAATCCCAATGGATTTGGAGAAATCAAAGAGAAAAGCTCTAGACCTGGAAATTTGGGGAGTTTTAGAGAGAGAATGGGCTGAAAAAAGTTATCTGAAACCCTAATTTACGAACTGATATAACAAGGTCTCTTGAGCGTGAAATACACTTTCCCGTAAGCAATTTCGAATGCATTTTTCATTTTTGCTTTCGGCGAGCTGACTGGGTAGCTCGACCCCTGAAGTTGATCGGGTCAAAATCGGGATTGCTACAACCTCCCCCCCTTAAAGAATTTCTTCCCCAAAATTTCAAATCAAACTGCCCAAACAAAGGGATTTCTAGCGATGAAAACCATGCTATTTCATTTTTAAATCACAATACTAACTCTCAACCAATTTTTTTGCCATTTCCACCATGGTTATCTCATCAACAACAACCATTCACATCAACCTAAACACGAAGCAAAGAAATGACAATCCGTAACTACTTCATGCTTAATATAATAACATACATAACAACATGTGGTCAACAATTTTAACACATTTCCCTCAAACACTAGTGAATATTACAAGGAAAACAACTTAAGCATTTTCAAACAAATCCGGATACTTAGAGCGGACTTTCGCCTCCCGTTCCCACGTCGCTTCTTCAATCCCATGGTGTCTCCATAACACATTTACCAACGGTATAGTTTTTTCCCGTAGCACTTGCTCCCGGGTATCTAATATTTGAACTAATCGTTCTTCGTAAGAGGCATCCTCATCTACCTCCAAGTCAACCCAATCAAGCATATGAGAAGGGTCGGGTTCATACTTCCTAAGCATAGCTACATGAAATACGTTGTGAACTCCCAAAAGTTGCGGCGATAAAGCTAACCGGTATGTCATTTCCCCAATTCACTCTAAGATCTCAAAAGACCCAATGAACCTTGGAGATAATTTACCACTCTTACCAAATCTCATCAAACCCCGCCTTGGTGAGATTTTTAGAAACACATGGCCACCAACTTCAAAATATAAAGGTCGTCTCCTCTTATCGGCATAACTCTTTTGTCGACTTTGGGCAGTAGCTAACCTCTTCCGAATGAGAACCACTTTCTCGATTGTCTCTCTAACAATTTTCGGACCCAGTAACGGTGCATCACCCACTTCAGCCCAATAAACTGGTGATCTACAAGGTCGGCCATACAAGGCCTCAAATGGTGCCATCCCAATACAAGCTTAATAACTATTGTTATAGGTGAACTCAACCAACGGTAAATGCTTCTCCCAAGGCCCCTTAAAATCAAGGACACAAGCTCTAAGCATGTCCTCCAAAATCTAAATGGTACGTTCCAACTGTCCATCGGTTTGAGGATGATAAGTGGTGCTAAGAGTCAACTTAGTTCCCAACACCTCTTGAAGGCTTTGCCATAACCGGGCAGTAAAACGAGGATCCCTATCCGAGACAATAGTCACAGGGACTCTATGAAGTCGAACTATCTCTCTAATGTACAGCTCTGCCAAGCGTTCAACCGAGTCGCTGGTGCACATCAGAATGAAATGGGTAGACTTAGTCAACCTATCAACAATCACCCAAACGGCGTCATTGCCTTGTTGTGTTCTAGGAAGCCCAACTACAAAATCCATGGTAACACGCTCCTATTTCCACTCCGTTATAGGTAAAGGTTGTAACAAACCCGTTGGTCTCTGATGCTCGGTCTTCACTTGTTGACAAGTAAGACACTTTGATACAAACACAGCCACATCTTTTTTATACCTCTCCATCAAAACTGGCGACCAAGATCATGATATATCTTTGTGCCTCTTGGATGCACCGCAAGGCGCGAATGATGAAACTCTCGGAGTATTTCCTCTCGGCAAGACTCCGGTACAAACAAATGGTCACGGTATTTCACACTTTGGTCGGGATACACAGTCAAACCTCTTTCTACCTTCCCATTGGAAATCTTCTCTTAGAATGACTCCACCTCAAGGTCACCTTTTTGCGCTTCCAACACTCGATTCACAAGTGTAGGTTGTGCAACTACTAAAAACAAAGTTGCAGACTCAATAGACTCGCCTAGATGCAAGTCAAACTCATTAAGAGTACCCAACATTTCCCATTCTCGGATGGCAGTAGAAGCTACCCTGTTAACTGGCTTCCTACTCAAAGCATCGGCCACAACATTGGCCTTCTCGGGATGATAATGCAACTCAAAATCATAATCCTCTATGAATTTCATCCACTTCCTTTGTCTCAAATTCAAGTCTTTCTGTGTAAACAAATATTTCAGACTCTTGTGATCAGAGAACACTTCAAATTTCTCACGATACAGGTAGTGTCTCTAGATCTTCAAGGCAAATATCACTGCTGCTAACTCTAAGTCATGGTGGGATAATTTCTCTCATGTGTTTTCAACTGTCGTGAGCCATAGGCTACTACTTTACCCTCTTGCATCAATACACAACCTAGACCTTCTCGTGAAGCATCGCAATAAACTGAATAACCCAAACCCCTCTCCAGTATAATCAATACTGGAGCAGTGGTGAGTCTAATCTTAAGCTCTTGGAATGGCTTCTCACAAGTCTCACTCCACACGAATTTGATTTCTTTCCTCGTCAACTTAGTCAAAGGTGAAACTAGTCTAGAGAAATCTTTCACAAACCGACGGTAATACCCAGCCAACCCCAAGAACCTACGAATCTCGAAAGCATTCTTAGGTTGTGCACAATCTTGCACTGCTTCTATCTTGGATAAATCTACAGTCACCCATTCCCTTGATACTACATGCCCTAGGAATTTAACCTCTTCCAGCCAAAAGTCACATTTCTCAAACTTAGCATACAACTTATGGGCTCTAAATAACTCAAGTACTACTCTTAAATGTTCCTCATGTTCCTCCTCATAAGATGAATAAATCAAAATGTCGTCTACAAAGACAACCACAAAACGATCTAAGAATTCATGAAAGATCCGATTCATTAAATCCATAAACACAGCTGGATCATTAGTTAGCCCAAAAGGCATTACAAGAAACTCATAATGGTCATACCACGTACGGAATGCCATCTTCGGGATATCCTCCTCCCTTACTCTCAATTGATGATAACTCAATCTCAGGTCTATCTTAGAGAAACAACAAGACCCCTTCAACTGATCAAACAGATCATCTATACGAGGCATTGGGTACTTATTGTTAATAGTAACCCGGTTTAACTTTCAATAATCAATACAAAGCCGTAATGCTCCATCTTTCTTTTTAAAAAAGAGAGCCGGCACTCCCCAAGGTGAAGTACTAGGGCGAATAAAACCCTTATCTAATAATTCCTAGAGTTGAATCTTCAACTCACTTAATTCAGCAGGTGCAAATCTATATAGAGCCATAGAAATTGGTGTCGTGCCAGGCACTAAATCAATAGAGAATTCGATCTCTCGGTGAGACGGTAAACTGACAAGATCCTCAGGAAAAAACATCCGAGTATTCACAAACTACCCTCGGCAATTCAACTCGAATTTCATCACACTCACTACTCAAAAAGCTAGCAAGGAGACAACTAAGTTCACTTTGCTTATGCGGATCATATATCGGTGATAAGACTCTATCCACCCGGTCCCCCAAGAAATAAAAGCAATCGCCACTCAAGGTACATACAGTGACTTTCTAACGGTAGCAATCTATAACAGCCCGGTATGACGATAACCAGTCCATACCCAATATGACATCAAACCTAAGCATGTCAATCAATACAAATGCAAAAGGTAATCGACGACCAGCAACCTCGATGTCACAACCCCGACATCCCTGTCTCAAAACAGTCTGACCACCAACAAGTGACTCTACACAAATAGGAGATGTTAACTGTGCCAACTCCAAACCCAAAACTGATACAAACGCATACGAAATAAAATAATAGGATGCACCCGTATCAATCAACACATTAGCAACTGAATTACAAAACAAAAAGGTACCTCTCACTACAGAAGGATCAAGTACAAGATATGGCCCTACAACTGTATACATATGTCCAGTAGGCCTCTGCTTAACCTGCTCACCCCTTGGAGTATAAGCCTGTTGCACAGACTGAGCCGAAGAGACTCCCTGATTGGCCCTTGAGGCCTGTGCTAACTGTGTTGGCTGGTGACTCTGTGTCTGTCTCGAACCAGACGCACCAAGTGTACCACCTAACTGTGGACAAAACCTCTTCAGGTGCCCCGCCTGCCCGTACTGATAACAAGTGAACGGCTGGCCTCTTCCCTAACTCTGGCTCTAAAAACGAGCCGAAGATGATGCTGTTTGTTGTCCTCCTCCTCTTTGAGGACAAGCTGGAGACTTGTGGCCCAACTGACCACACTTAAAGCAAGTAAAATCTCCCTGCCCACCTCTCCCAAAACCTGAACTCGGTATTGGAAAAGTGGACCTCGACTGAGTTCCCTAAGACTGCTGAGGGTAGGAACCCCTCTGCTTCTTACTGTCTCCCTAACTATCCTGACTCTTCCTGGAGCCCCTCATCATTTTATCTTCTGCTTGCATAATAGTTTTAAGGTAGGCTGCAGACTGCACAAGGCGCCCATAATCTCTAATCATGGAACCGGCCACTCGAAACATGAGTCTGGTCCTCAATTTCTTCTCAAACTCTAGACAGTGGCGTTCCTCAATCGCCACTAACTCAGGTGCAAACTTGGATAGACTAGTAAAGGTGGCCTTAAACTCCGCCACTAGTGTATTCAGTTGCTTGAGCTAAAAGAACAGATCCCTCAACTTCTCCCTAACAGTGGGAGGCAAAAACTTCTCCTGAAAGGCGTCAACAATTGCCTCCCAAGTCCCTCCAATGCGCCCCGGCGCATACTTCCACCACTGCCTTACATCCCCCTTTAACTGGAAAGATACCAAGGTCACTTTCAACTGATCATCCTCGATGCCATGCATCTCGAATGTCTTCGCTAACTATTCAAGCCACTCATCAGCCTTCAGTGGCTCCTTAGGGTCACCCAAAAACTCATCCGGGTTCGACTGGAAGAACTCTCTCTTCAAAAAAGACGGCCCTGCTTCAGCTACATGGGCCTGGACTTGATTCTTAGCCCTGAGAATGTCTATGGATTCCTTTAATGATCCTGCCATCTCGGGGGCTAAGGCACCCATGGCTTGTTGACCTATAGGCTCGGCCACGTTGGCCTGACCAACTCCCTCCTCCTCCGCCGAAATTTCATCCGGTATAGGTATCTCCTGCCTCCTAGGCCTACCACGCCTACCACCACATCCTCGTCTTGACATCCTAATAAAGGTAACAAAGGATTAGCACATTCACAAATGTGTCGAAGGTATTTCACTCGCGTCCTAATACATTGGACAACTGTAATTCACTCCACATAAGCACATAAGCACATAATCACATAAGCACTTACGAATTTCATTTCCGGATAATGACCGTCCCGTGGCGTTGCTAGAGTTCCAGTTAGAAACGGCAGTGATTAAGTGCCTTTCCAACAGGACTCCCAGAAACCCATAGATTCGATCAATATCCTAGAAACTATATTCCATACCCATATGTAGACGTCCCCGAATGTCCCGAGAGGAAATCCCCCGTTTTGTTCATATGGGCTCATTACAGTTCGGACTCTCAAATTGTCACGGTTCTACATCTGAACTAAAGAGTCCAAATCCGGTAAATCGTTTTTGAAAACAAATTTTTTTGTAAAGAAGTGCCAAACATGGACTGCTTTGCCAGATACAAAGTCGCCACCTAAATATTTTTTTATGGGGGTTTTTAGGAAACCCTAACTCGTTTGCCTAAGGCCACGTGTCCGTCATCACCAAAGTTGCCTCGGCTCGGAAACTTTGGTACGATTGGGGAAGGTCAACTATGAGCACCTTCGCTCGCCCGATCCGAAGATTGGCCTCTACTAACTATGATATCTAATTTTGAAAATGTTATGTGTTCTTATTCCGATTAATTAGCTAATCTTACCATGTGATGTGAACAACACAAAAGTATAGACTAGATCGCCTAATTTGGAACAAAGCATTGCATATCCATTTGTTCGGAAAATGGTTTGAAATTTGCTACTCGCAAGCAGGCTAAAATATGGATTTCAACGAGTTGTTCTAACTCAAGCAATCCAACCTTCACCCACAAGCATTCAGGCAGTAATATCACATAAGCACATAGCCACATGGTAAGCATGCTGTCATGTTAACATTCACACTCATGCGAGATGCTAAAGCATAAAACACTTACAGTGTACTCCAAGCCAAAATAATGAACATGTTAGCAATCAAATGTATGATCCAAGTCCATGTTAAATGGCTAATGCATCGCATACAAAATGCAATTTAGAATAGGCTCAGCTAATCTAAGAGTGGCATGTGGAATGCAACAAGTAACACGTATGCTAAATGATGAATGAATGCACGCATGCATAGCATAACGTATGCTAAATTAAATATGCCCTAGTACTAACCATCGAAAGCAGGTAAGTAAAAAGGAGAAAGAAATAGGGGTTAGAAAACATGCATACACACACCCACACTTATTACACATTCGCCCTCGCTCGGAGGGACCAAAAGAATAATACAAATTAAATAACCTACAAGCTAATTAATTATTACAGACCACTTAACTAGTTAAGAAAATTAACTAAGCTAAGAAAGCAATAAAACAGCCTCGGGAAGAGGGTCTAATGCATGCGTGCTCGAGTTTGCTCAGAAATCCGTCACCATGCACAAGCTGCCTCTGTTTACCCTGTTCTGCTCTTCTGAAAATTGCACAAGTCCCAAGGAACACTCTCTGAACACTGTGGAGCATCATCGAACGAGGGGAAACATCACCGACCATGGTAGAAGGGTCATCGCCAAATATTAAGCTCTCGGCCATCCATCATTGGTCGATCAGCACTTCATGTAGTCGACCGGCCATATTTATCTGCAGAATCCTGTTTTGACAGCAGGAGAGGGCAAACATGGCATGGCAATGCATTTCAAGCAAATGTTTGCACAAACACCCTCCTTATCATGTTCATAACTCAAAGGAAGATGGTCCTCGACCCTCGGACCACCAATCGCGCATTTCAATGCGTGATGGCCAAAAAGGCCAAGTTATGCATTTTGATGTCAAATGAAATGCAAACCAAATAAACACATAAGGCCCAACCTCTATCATGGTGATTCAAGAGGCAAGGTATGCATGCCAAATGCAACCTAAGCATGTGAGCTAAGTGTGCAATATGAACATGAGGATAAGTAGTATGAAAGTGCAAGCATGTAACAAGTATGCAAGCTAACAAGCATGCAAATGATATGTGACAACATATCAAGCGAACATGTGACAACATGTTAAGTAACTACAAGGGGAATGCATGCCAAATGCAACACAACTTTAAGCATGCAACAACATGCCATGGGCCAAGTATGTGACAACATGCCTATGGGCCAAGTATGCGACAATATGCAAGGCAAATGTACACACAAGCATTCATGCACACAATGGTCCAAAACTTCAGCATGAGGGAGTAACTTTTAAGTCCAAAACAGTGGCTAATATGCTAAGCACATGAAGGCAAATGTACATACAAGCATGCATAGATACATGGTTCAAGACTTAAGCATAAAGAAGCAACTTTTAAGCACACTTAAAAAGGACAAACATGGGCATATGGCAAGCATACCAAGCTCTGAAAATCATGTTAAGGATGGTGCCAAACCAACTAAACAAGACAAACAAGGCATGCAACTATGTCATGGCTATATAAAGCAAGTCCCAAAGGGCCATGGGGACTCAAAACCACCCCAAGACAGACCAAAACAAGGTCAAAGGCACACCTAGATGGCATCCAAAAGGCCTAAGTCTAAAGGCATGCAAAAGAGTCCAAACATGGAGCACGAAACACCAACCTTTTAAAGCATTAGAGCATCAAATGCAAGCATACAAGCATGCCACAAGGACTGAAATGATGCTATAAGTGGTGCCAAACCACTGAAACAAGCCAAGTAATGCATGCTCAACACTCACACACCCAAGGCTAACGAGCCAAAATGCAAGGTGGCTATGTAAAGCATGTCATGGATGGCCAAAATGACCAAAATCAGACCTCAAGCACATCAAAACATGCATAAAAGCTTCACAAAGCTAAGCCAAAACAAGTATGCATAGTGGTCTAGATGCTAAGTACATGTTAAGGCAAATAATGGCATTACAAGACAAGTATGCAAGGCAAGCATGGTGTGTTTAAACTAACTTAAAACAGTGCTATATCATGGCAAAATAAGCACAAATACTAGCTAAGACATGGCCAACATGAACTCAATGATGGTGCTCACACATGAGGCTAAAATGACAACTTTTGAAGACAACAAGGAGAAAGGATGACCCTCTCATTCTTAGGACCTTAAAACACCATCCCCACCACTGAAATCCAGAGGGATTTCAGTGGTGAGGAGGCCCAAACAAGGTGGTCCCGGAGCTTACCAAAATAGCACAAAATGGGGGCCAAACAAGGCCTAAGAGGGGTCAAACAACCCCAAACACCAAAACAACCTTAAAAAACTATTTAAAGCACTTAAAATCAGAACTTTTATATGTTATAAATTAAGCTTAAAAATAGATGCAAGGATGGCTAAAAGCCTATGCAAAAATGGGGAATAAAGGGGTAAAGTTCTTACCCTTGAAGACCTTCATCACAAGGACCACTCTAGCTACTTCCTCAAGCTTGAATACACTCAAAAACTTTGAAAATCACTCCTTAGTACCTCAGTAGCTGAAAGAAAGTGTAACTCTAGGTGTTTGTGTGCAAAACTATGAACAAAACACCTTAATACACACACAATATGGAAGAGGGGGAGATATAGAGATAGAATAGATATAACTATGCTAACCCTAATCCAGAGCTCTGGAATTCTACCCTCTAACCCTTAAGGAGGGAGGATAAGGCCTCCCTTTATAGAGGATCACTCTTGCAAAGCTTACAAAACAAGCTAAGCAAGAGTGAAAGGGGGTGCAAAGTGGGTGCCAGCTAGCACAGCTGGCACAAAATATCTGCCAAAAGCAGATGCACAGCGGTTGGCCAGCTAAAAATGCCAAATTGACCAAATAAATGGTCGACCGACCAAACAGAGTGCCGACTGACCAAACATTTGGCCGATGGCAACAAGACAGTGGCCGGTGAGATGTGGGGATGGCCAACAAGCCATTCCCTGCTCCTCAAAAGCAAAACACAAGTGTTTGGTGCAAAACCAAACACAAAACAGGCAAGTCGAGAGGTCTTGAGGCAAGGCGTGTGGTCGAGACCTCCGAGAACTCAAGACGAACATGATCATGGATGATCACCGAGTGTTCAAACGGTGACGTCCAAGTCTTGAGGATGGTAAAAAATGGGGTGTCTACACCATATAGTCACATAAACACGTTATCATATAAGCACATAACATCATACATAAGTCTGTAACAAGCGAGACAAACGCATTGTGGTACTAACCACTTCCTACGTACCCAAAGTATTCAAACCCGGTACGGTCTGATACCAAGTTGTCACGCCCCTAAAATAATACAATAAAGATAACTCATATGCGTAATAAATATGAGAAATAACATACTTTCATATATCAGAGTTCACTGTTTAACAACCAGTTAAATGCCATGTAGGCTTACATGTTTCCAAGTCATTACTTAGTTACACAAATTGAGTCTCGCTCATTATATCTTAAGCCATTGGCTTTACAAATAACAAATATACACACATAAGGCATAATTAAGAAACTCTTGCTTCCTAAAACTCCATGCACGCTATTGCCTTGAAGGAAGCATCTCACCTGTACCTGAAAATGGTATTCCCATATAGGGTGAGCCAACAGCCCAATGGAAATAATCTAACACAATTTATGAGGTTTGAAACCAAATTTTGTGTTTAGTTGTAACTTTATTTGGGTTTTGGTTTATATATATGTTGCATTTGCTTTTTTCTTCCCTGTTTCTATCTCAGTTATTTTAATCCTCATTGGAATATGTGAACTATATAATCATAATGTAGTGCTTTTGTTGTGCCGCCATTGTTTCTAGCTTGGAGTCCATTTTTTTTTGAAAATATGGTTTAGTTGGTAGTAGAAAAGTGTACTTTGGTTTTTGTATCTTTCATTTCTAGTATTGATTGTTAGGGATGGCAATTGGAACCCGGTCCGACGGGGACCCGATCCCCCGAACCCGAATTGAGCGGTTATTCCCCGAAAAATACCCCCGACGGGTCGAGGATGGTATTAAAAACTGAATCCCCGATGATATTCGGGCCGGGGACGGGGATACATGTTTCAGCCCCAGACCCGGCCTGAACCCGTTCCCATCCCCGATCCCCAGCCCGGTTGCCCCCGATGTAAAATTACTATTTTGCCCTTTTTATATATAATATGTGTGTGTGTAGGGTTTGGACTGTTGGCAGACGAACACCCACACATAAACATCTTCTCTCTCTCTCTCTCACACACACGACCTCCGTTCCTCACCGCATCTCCTTCACCGTTTTGGTCGGTAGCGGCTCCTTCCTCACCGCCACTCCTCGCCGCTGCTTCTCCTCTCTCCTTCACTGGCGGCTTCTTCTTCTCTCCCGCTCACACTATCGTCTCTCTCTCATGGTATCTCCTTTTCTCTTTCTCTCTCTCTCTCTCCCTGGTTTGGTCGGCGACGGCTCCTCCCTTACCGTCGTTCCTCACCGCAGCTCCTCCTCTCTCTTTCTCACGGTATCTCATTGTCTCTCTCTCTCTCTCTCTCTCTCTCTCTCTCTCTCTCTCTATTTTTTTGATTTTGTTCTCTGTTTTTTTATTTTGTTTCAGATCTGAAAATGATGAAGATGAAGATGAACATGTTGATCTGTGTTGATGAAGGTTTTTGATTTTTTGATCTGTGTTTGATTTTTTGATCTGTTTGTTGATGAACATGTTGATCAAGGTTTTTGATTTTTTGATCTGTGTTTGATCTGTTTGTTGATCTGCTGTTGAAAATCTCTCTCTCTCTCTGTTTGTTGATGAACATGTTGATCAAGGTTTTTAATTTTTTGGTCGGGGGATTTCGGGGTCGGGGAAACCCGATCCCTATTAGGGGACGGGGACGGGGACGAGGACGGAGGCGGTTATGGGTTCCCCGTTGGGGATCGGGGCCGGGGCCGGGAGTATTTCCACCATCGGGAATCGGGGACGAGGAGTGTGATCCCCGGCCCCACCCCGCCCCGTTGCCATTCTTATTGATTGTATTTTGTTGTCTTCACTTAAAGAGAAGTCTTTTCTTACGAGGGGCAGTATAACGTAGGGTCATGTGCATAGCATGTGTTAGATAATGTATCTTATAAATAGATGAGTACCACATCACTTGTAACTAATAACTTGGATATATTGAATTTGAGTTGAATTGAGAATCGTTTTCTAATATCTCTCTGAGTTCCTCTCTCTTTAGTTCTTGATTGACCCATATTTACCAATAAGTCTCATCTCACAGATAAGTATTCTAGTTAGTCTTAAATTTTTTCTATTGATCTGTTAAGTCCTATTAGTAGAGAATTTTTTCCCATGTGGTCCTATTTTTTATTTTGGTAGTGTTTTGGTAGACAGTTATACTTTTTTGTTAGTGTGACAGGTATGATATGATATTTCAATGTAGCAGGTATTAATATTACACTCTAACGATGTGACATTTCAAAAAAAATTAAAAAATCATTAGTGTATTTTTTCTAAATGTAAGAACATAACGAGTATGATGTGACATTCTAAAACTTTTACTTTAAAAAAAATAATTCCTTCTTAGTGTACTTTTTTAAATGAGTGGTAGGTATAATGTGACACTTCAAAAAAATAAAAATTTCTTAGTATACTTTTCTCAAACGTAACAGCATGACAGGTATGATGTGACTTAAAAAAAATTCGTTAGTGTATTTTTCTCAAACGTGATAACGTGATAATGTAACACTTCAAAAAAAAATAAAAACTTTTTAGCGTACTTTTCTCAAACATGATAATGTGACAAGTATGATGTGACACTCTAAAAAAAATTAAAAATTTATTAGTGTACTTTTCTAAACGTGACAGGTATAATGTGACACTTCAAAAAAAAATTCTTAATGTACTTTTCTCAAATGTGACAACATGGCAGTTATGATGTGATATTCTAAAAAAAATTAAAAATTCCTTAGTATACTTATTTCAAACGTAACAATATGACAGGTATGATGCGACACTTCAAAAAAATAAAAATTCTTTATTGTAGTTTTCCCAAACGTGACATGTGACACTCCAACGTGACGGGTATGATATGATACTCTAAAAACATTAAAAACTCTTTAGTATACTTTTTTCAAATGTGACACTCTAACATGACAGACATGATATGACAATAAAAAAAAATTTAGTGTATTTTTTTTAAATGTGACGCTCTAATATGGCGAGCAAATAAGTCATTATACATTTAAAAGTACTAAATGGATTACAAGAAAAAATATAAGACAATATGGATTACAAGTTCAAAATATGGGACTAATTGGTCAATTCTCCATCATTCAATTATTTTTTAGGTAAATTACAAACACACCTCTAAAATTTGTTTAAAGTACAGATTTGTCCTTTATAATTTCCCTGTCATAATTTTTTATTTAACAGAATTGACTAAAAAAATAAATTTCATAATTTACTCTCCTATACAATAATAAAATTACTTAAATTAGTAATTGAAATCTTTTCTAATGTTATTAAAACCTGTTAATTAATTTAATAATTTATTTATAAAATGGATGATTTGTTATAAAATTAGAAATCTCATGTAATGGAATTTAATTTTCAAAATCACAGGAGGCGATTCATATTTTAATCAAACTTCAAGAGGTATATTTGTAATTTATCTTTTTTTTTTTTATCACACTCGACTATTTAACTATAAAAAAAAAAACAGGTTAAATCATCACAAATTTTTAAAATATACAACTAAATAAAATTTTAAATTTTGTAAATTTTTTCAAAAAGTTATTTTTCAAAATTATTTCACAAATACAAACTAAACATAACCGATAAGTTTACTTTACAGAAAGTCTAGAGACTCAAGTTTTGTTTTAAAATGAATTGTGTACTGTATGATTTATGTGAAGAATAAATTTAAATTACATATTAATATTTCTCAATAAATTTTGAAGTTCCATTTTGACAGTTGAGTTAAAAGTCAATTTTTTAGTTTTTTAATTTTTTAAATCACATTATCTCTCTACTATATTTTTTAAAAAAATTTAAAAAAAAACCTAAAAAATTAACTTTTAACCAACTTCAGATTGACCAAAATATTTTTGAGTTTAGTGCTCTTCTATTGAGTTTAGTGCTCCTCTATTGCCTGTTTTCCCCCTTAAAGAGTTCTACACCTTACTTAATTGTATTTAAATAATAAAATATTTATAAAAAAAATATTTTAAAAATTAATAAATACACAAAAATATAATTAAAAAAAATATTAAATTTTCATATTTTTTTATGTTTTTGGTATTTAGTAAATTTTTTAAAGATTTTTTCACAAATATTATATTTTTTAAGTGTATTTATGTTAGGTTTGTTTAAAAATTAAAAATATTACTTAAAATATTTATAAAAAAAATTAGTGAAAAAAAAATGAAAAAAGAAACAATAAATTTTTTTGAAAAATAAATTCTAAAAATTGAAACTAAATATGACTTGATTTGATTTTTAATTATTTTAATCAAAAATTCAATTCCCAAATAGCCCATAACCTAAGAGTTCGTTTGGGACGTGGTTGATTTTTTGAAATTTTAATTTTGTAACTTTTTAACCATTTTAATCTGGGGTTAAAAGTCTCGTTTGTGATAGACTTTTTGATTTTAACTTTTATGAGAAAAAAATAGAATGATTATGAATTAAATATTATATTTTATCATATTTAATTAAAATAATTTATTTTATCTTATATGATTATTTTAGTCCCAATGGGACATCCCAAACAAGCTCTGAGTGATTTTGATAAGGGAGTCTGTAGAGGGTGATAGTCATAAATGATAGAGGGACAAGACAGAATCCAATCTGATTATTACTTCCTCCATTCTAAAACATTATTTTGTTTTAAAATATTAATTTCTTATTTTATTTTTTATTATTTTAAAATATTTTTTTTTTCAAAAATTAATGAATAAAATAATATAAATTTATTATTTTACCTTTCTTTTAAATTTATTAATAACACAAAAAGTATAATTATAACAATTGATATTTCTAAAAAAACAAATACTATTAAAGGATAATCTTAAAAAATTAATATTTTTAAAATATAATAATTATGCTATAAAGAAATTAAATTCTTCAAAAGAGACTATTATTCTAAGACAAAAAAAGTATAATTTATTTTGTATTTAATTATAATTTTTCTATTTTTTTAATTATCATTCAAAAAAATATAAAATTATACTATACTATTTTAGACTGCACACACAACCTTCGCCGAAAGAGTTTTGTCATTTAACGAGGGTTTTGGTTATTTTAATAGGTTATTTTAATTTTTAATTATTTTAATAAGTTAAAAATTTTTTATTTAAAAAGATAGTTGAATTTTTTAATAGTTATATGTGATATTTGTAAATAAAAAATGAAATAATTGTAAATTTAATATAATATTTTATTTTATTGACTATTTTAATTTATTTTATTATAAATTATAACTTAAAAATAAAAAATAAAAATAAATAAAAACCCGACTTGGCATATTTTGAAAAGTGAGTTAAAAGTTAGTTCTGAACTTTTAATCCACTTCTTTCTCTCATAAAAAAAAATCAAAAATTTTAACAAATAATTTTTAATCACCTTCTCAAAACACCTGGTCAAGGTCAGCTGGTGTCTTGTCACTCTGATTAATGACTTTTCATCCCTCCACGCGCGCTCTCTCTCTCTCTCTCTCTTATTTATGACTGAGTGGTGATTCATCCCACTAATTTTGGACCACTAATAGCTCTAATGAGCTTAAAAAAAAAAAAAAAAAAAAAAAACTCAAGCCAAAACATCACATCACTTTGGTGAGGGCCACTGTGTCACATCATTAGTGATGCTCTAGAGCTCCCAATTTAGTGCTCTAAAACATTATTCTTTATGACTTCCACCCCCTCCACATTCTCTCTCTCTCTCTCATTAACGTTTTCTTTACTACGGATTCGAAAATGGCCGAAAAAGCCCAGAGTTTTTTTTGGTTATTTGAAGTACTAAAAAATAAAATAAATTTTAATTTAATAAGATAAAATATTATATTAAATTCTTAATTATTATATTTTTTTTTCACAAAAATTAAAAAAATTAAAAAACTAATCACAAATAAAACTTTTTAACTCCTGACTACAAAGTTAAAAAATCAATCTACTTTCGAAACCAACATTTAAGATTGCAGGGTCATTTGGAAACATCATTAGAAAAAAAATAATAAAATAAAATTAAAAGTTAACTTTTATATCACATTATCTCTCATAAAATTAAAAAAAAAAAATTTTGAACGGAATAAAAAAATAATTATACTAAAATAAAAAAAATTAAAAAATTAATTTTTAATCGTATTCTCAAAACACCCAATAAATTACTTATCTTTGCCCTGGCGCTCTGTCTTCTCTCTCTCATCAAAATCACTCTACTCTTTCTCATAAACAAAAATGATTTAGACCTCTAAAAGAAGAGCTCTAATAGAGCACTAATTTGTCTTTTTCTTCTCTCTTTTTTGTCTTTTACTTCACTGTTTTTTTTTTTTTTTTTTTTTATTGATTGACAGCTCATTAGAGCTGTCCTTTTGCATTACCGTTCAAGTTACCATATTACTCTCTTTCTTTTCTGGGCATGGGTAGTTGGAAAATTGAATATTTGATTCAAGTTACAATATCACTTTCTTTATTTTCTATATAATTCCTTTCCTCTAAAATATTAATTCTTTATTTTATTTTTAATTATCTCAAAATATTAGTTTTTAAATTAGTAAATAAAATAATATAAATTTACTATTTTACTCTTCTTTAAATTCATTAATAACATAAAAAATATAATTATGACAATTGATATTTGCAAAAAAATATAATATCAAAAGATAATTTTGAAAGTTTAATACTTTTTTAAAATAATAATTGTACTATCAAAAAAAATTAAATTTCCTAAAAATAACTATTTTTTTGGGACGAAGGGAATATATTTTTTTATAAAATGTTAAAAAATTAATTAAAATAAACAATTCACATAACTTAAACCTATTGTAAGAAGTAAGAAAAAAAACAATTAGAAAACTTACAAAAAAAAAAAAAAAATATGATCTGATTCAAATAAGCTAATAAGCTAACTTTTTTCTTAATTGTCAAAATAGGTCTTAATAAAACGTGACAGACTCAATTGCGGATCTATCTCAATAGTTCAAACTGTTTAATGTGTGAAACACGTCAAGTACATTATCTTTGTAAAAAAATACGTTGATAAGATATTGATAATCATTTGATTAATTTGCATTTATTTTAACAATAATTATGATTTTTTCAATAAATTGCTAACGCAAATACAAGCTGATAAAGTAGTTATTTATGTCTGATTAACGTGATTTTTTACAAGGATGATATATTCAACAAGCTCTACACACGAATGATTTGGATCATCAATATCAGCTTAGAATCGCACCCACCACAATCTAACAACACTGTCCAATTTGTTTTCAAATTGGAAAGAAGTTGAAACCTAAGTAAAATATTACAAGAGTGCAACTGCAAAACAGCTCCTACCCTTCTGTCTCCTTTGTGGGAGATGTTAAATGTTACTGACACCTTTTCACGGCTTTGGTTATTTGCAAGCACTTCGTGCGGCACTTAGACGCTCACAAAGCTATACTAGTGAAGTGTGACTAAGTCAGTCTGACTCCCAAGTTTGCAATAAAGAAAAGTAAGAAGACAAATAAAGTTTTAGAGAATGCCTTTGTATAACTTTATGAGAATTTGTACAACTTTTAGATTGTTGATTAGAGCAAATGAACCTCTCTCCTATTTATAGGCATCTCAAGCCTCCCTAAAATATTCCAGAACATACAAGAAATGAACTATAGAAAATCTCACTACAAAAAAATTGACTTTTTGCGACGGTAAAATACCGTCGCTAATACTGCTAATGTCGTCGCTAATACTTTTTGCGACGGCAAAATGACTTTTTGCGACGGCTAGAGGGGGGTCGCAACTGCAGGGGTTGCAAAAGAGTTTTTGCGACGGTAAGTGCCGTCGCTAATGTTTTGCGACGGCATTTTTTGCCTTTTTGCGACGGCACCGTGCAGTCGCTAATAACGTTTGAAATTTCTTGACTTTTTTGCGACGGCCCTATTTTACCGTCGCTAAAAATGTTATTTGAGACGGCAAAGAATACCGTCGCCAATAATTTTTTTTTTTTAAAAACACTTTTTTGCGACGGTGTGGTACCGTCGCAGAAAGTATAAAAAATATGAAATTTTTTATTTTTTGCGACAGTGTAATGCCGTCGCAAAAAATATTAAAAAATAATAAAATTTCTATTTTAAATAATAAAATTTCTATTTTTTGCGACAGTATAATGTCGTCGCAAAAAGTAAAACCTGTAACAAAATTAATAAAAATATTAAAATTTTTTATTTTTTCCGACGGTGGTGCCATCTCTCTCTCTAAGAGCTGATTATTTACATTCCATTCACAAAAACATCATAACAGAAAACAAAAATAAAAATTGATCAAACCATCAAATTCAATATTTTACAAAGAACAATTAAACTGCACATGTTCATAAAAGCATATTTAAATTATAAAATTCACCCAAATCCTAAAAAAAAATAAGATAATAAAATAAAATCTAAAATTCACCAATCAGCACATTGGATATTTAGGAACAAAGCTCTCCAATGCTTGTAAATTAGGAACAAAGCTCAGGTCCCCATCATGAGCGAAGTGGAAAGCTTATTGGTTTAAAAAAATGAAGAACAAACTGAAGGTGGAGCTAATTTTGGTGGTGGTGTTGTCGGTTATGGATTGGAAAGAGTCTAGCTGGTATACCATTGAAAGTCTCCTTGGTGATCTGAATATGAACTTTGAAATCCCCAACTAGCTCTGTGAGATCAAGCTCCTCATGCAGAGCAAAAACCATTATCCCTTTCTTTACTGCACCAAAACAAAATCTCCAAGCTGAGTAAATATGTATAGGTGAAACTGAACTTAATAGTCATAATTTGAAATAATAATTAAAGAAAAATATAATATACAGACAAACCAAAACTATATGTTTAACCAAACACAATATCTTAGCTCCAACTGAGATAGGGAAAGCAATGGCGGAATACAAAAAATAATCTCTCTTGGTTGCAATAAACACTATGAGAAGTGAAACTTTATGAAATAAAGCTTCAATGATTTACAAGAATTTCATTGAAAATGTACGAATGAAAACACAGTGAAAAAATGTTCACCGTTAACTGTTCTTAACATGACAATTTTGACTGATAAATCAACATACATATTAACCTCATAAAGCCCAACTGCCTATTCAAATGACTCAAAATAACAGCCTGTCTCATGGCTTCCAAGCTCCAATCCAATCCCCCATTGAAATAGTAACAATATGAAAGCTATGGGTGTTGGTAAGTTAACCATGAGTTCAGATTTAAAGTATTAATTACACTTTCTTTTTTCTTTTCTTTTTTTGTAATATAAATAGTTTAAAACTATTGATCTATCTAACAATAAACAAGAAACAACTACATATATATATATATATATATATGGCATTTAGCTTATTGGGGAAAAGTTGAACTTTATTGAAGTTATTCTACCAGATATCTTTGCATGCTTTAGTATTTCAATCAGAAAATTATAGCAGAAGTGCTTCTTCAAAAAGAAGGCTAGCTCACTAGTGTGAAAATTCAAATCATCACACAGCATATCAAATAATATCTACTACATCCAAAGAAGGCCAACTCACTTGTGGGTAAAGATCACAGGTCCCCAACTCTTTCACTACCAAAGGTAATCTTTCAATCAACTAGGTTCATTAGATGTGATCGAAGTACATGGTAGAAGTTCCGTAACTGGCCCAAGGTGTTTGATACTAATTTCACTTTCAAGTACAAAAATGTGTTGCACATCTATATGACAAAGAGTGTAAGAGAGGCAATAATTGATTTCTATTTCGGTTCACAGTCAATTTCAGCAATTGTGGGAGTGAGTGATGTGTGATAACTGTCACAAACACTCACCGATCCTTGCAATACTGTATCACAAACATCATGAATACATAGATCTAGAGGATCTAAAACTTGGAGGCATTCTTAAATAATAGTTAGTACTTTGACATACATGCTTAACATGATGAACTTAAAATGTGACAAGCCTAGGAGAAGAAGAGAGATAGATAATTACTGACTAATAGTTGCAGAGGCTGGGAATGGGAATAGAGATTAGAATAGGAGCATGTTGACCTGAAGATATCAAAACGAAGCGCAATGACTTCAATTCATCAATTCAACCTCACAAAGGTAAGACAAGACATTGGTTCCCCCCAAGAAAACGTTCTGTGTTCTTACGGAGTCAGCAAGTGAAATGTTTTTCACAAGTTTTGGTTTTTCATAACATCGAAAATAAAATTCTTTGCAAAACTTGTGAAGAGATGAAGCTAAATTCTCTTCCACGTGAAGCTTTTAGAATCAATATGGAGCATTTAATATGTTGCCATTGGCACATTTTCACTATGGTTTCTAAATCCTTATTTTCCCCACTTTCTCTTTAGTTTTTTCCCTCCAATTTTGCTTCCACACGTCGAGTTTTTGTGTGTGTGTGTGCAATTGATGAGGTAGATTTTGTATAGTGAACATATATATATATTTAAGTTATGTTGTCTAACAAATAATCATGGGTTTGACTTTGAAATTGATCGAATTATGTTCTCTGTTCAAACAGCATGAATGAGACCAATCATGCCTAAACTGACACTGTAACGATCGATTAATTTAAAATAAAATAAAATAAAATAACAAAGACTCAGAACTCATTCCCCCGCCCCCTCTTCCAAGGCTTTCTCATCAATCAAACAGAAGATAAAAGGGTGTAAGTTAGGGTTACCTCATTTTGAATTCCTATGCTCGGAAAGCTCTGCAGCAGTTGTTGAGAACCCATTTGCCTCAGCTACTAGAGCACTTCATTCATACAGATGAGTCTACTGAATGACCATGAGGATGGTGTGTGTATGTATTGTATAATATATACACACACATATATATATTGACGATTTAGCCAGACTCAATTACCATAATTACGACCATTTCATTGTTGGGTCTTGTTGCGGATAAGGGTAGTTTGGTCATTGAAACACCTGAAGGCGGCAAATCAGAATATAGCGATGGAGAACAATTCAACGAATATGCGGGGTCTTGAATCCTGAATAGCCTCCACGGTTAGGTGCTGTACAATTCGTCAAATTACGAGAGAAGGGCAATCCTGTTATTCCCAATGAAACCTATGCACACTTCTGTCTTTCTATCCATTATTCACAAGTAATTCTATTTTCATATATCAAATTTCTTAAGTTTACACATTTAATAATTTCTTAAGTTTTACACATTTAATAAAAAAAATTCTTAATATAATTTTATCATAGAATAAAAATACCGTAATACTCTTATTTTCTTCCATTCAGTCATAATTCTAAAATATCACAACTGTCTTTCACCGTTAGCATTGCTTCTCTTTTCCACCATCCCCTCTTGTTATTTCTTTTTCCTTTTTCCTACAATCATCTTTCATTATAAATCATATAATTTCATAAGTCCCCCACCACAAAACACTCACTTTCAAAATTAATTGTAGAGACCTAAGATTGAAAATGATGGGTTGGGAGAATTACATATGCTTACTTAATATATATGTATTGTATTATTAATTAATATATCATGTGAATCCACCAGTTCCTTACTTAATTTAATCAACTAAAGTTGACAACCATTAACATCATGTTTTGAAGCATTTATACATTTCTATACATATTTCATATATATGTAAAAAGAAGTTTTGTTGTTGTTTCACATGTCAAAGCAGTCCATTTTTCAAAATCACAAAGAATTTCATCGAGGCATTTTATCATCCATTTGGAATGGAAAATGTAAGTCTAGAGAGAATTACATATGCTTTCAATTAATCATTTCAACAAGTCCATTTTTTCAAAATCACAAAGCATTTCGGCAAGTCTATTTTCATAATCACACAGCTTTTCATTATGGGGATTAAATAGAGAGGATTTATAAATAAAAAAACAAAAACAAAAAACAAAACAAAATAATCACATAGCTTTTTAAGTGGGGAGGATTTATAAAAAAAAAAAAAAAAAAAAAAAAAAGAAAACAAAAATCTGACATTTTTTGGTTGTCAATTGAGGAGATTTGGGGATCTAGGGCTTCTAATGTGTTTGGGTAAACAAAGCAACATGTTAATGCAAAGAAGGAACACCGAAAGCCCTCCACCGCCACCGACGGGTTTGCTGATGGAGAAGAAAGAGGCCAAATCTGAAAATGTAAGTCTAAAGAGAGAGGGGTTGAGTTTTCGATCTGGTCTAGAGAAGAAGGGTGGATGAAGGGTTCCTGTTACTTACCTTTCGTTTGGCCAAAACAGCAGAAATCGGTGCAGAAAGTTTCCATGTTGAATGATCGGCTGCCAGAAACGAGAGAGTGAGAAAGAGAGACTGTGAGATGGTGAGTGAGTGATGGTGAGACAGAGAGAGCGAGAGAGAGAGATAGTGAGGGAGCCGATTATAGATTAGGGTTTTTTTTTCTTTTGTTTTGTTTGTTATAGGTGAGTGAGATGGTGAGTGAGAGATGGACGGTTAGATTTGAAAGAGGGAAAAAAAAAATGAATTTTTTTCTTTTTGATTTTTTTATGAAATTTTATTTTTTTGAATTTTATTTTTTCTAATTTTCATTACAAATGAATATTTAAATAATAAAAAGATTTTTTTTTTCGCAACGGAGGATGTCATTGCTAAAAAAAATTATTTTTTATTAAAATAATTTTTTTATAGTTAATGAATTTTTATTTTTATTTTTATTTTTTCATTTAGTAAGGTTAAAAATTTATTTGTTTCATATTTATTTTAA
The DNA here is from genome assembly GCF_055761805.1 of Camellia sinensis. Taxonomy (NCBI): domain Eukaryota; kingdom Viridiplantae; phylum Streptophyta; class Magnoliopsida; order Ericales; family Theaceae; genus Camellia; species Camellia sinensis. The sequence goes on along the minus strand of NC_138961.1, from coordinate 236,767,060 downwards.
TGAATATAAAATTATTATTATTTTTTTATTTGGTAGAAGTAGGGATAATATTTTCCATTAAAATAAAGTTAATTTTTTGTGGCCAATGAGAGAAAGAGATATAGAGAGAGAGAGACAGGGAGACAGAGAGAGAAAGAGATAGAGAGAGAGACATAGAAAAATAGAGAGAAACAAGATATGAGCGAGAGATAGACAAAGAGAGAGAGAAATAGAGCGAAAAGAGATGATCGAGAGAAAGACATAGAAAAAGAGAGACGGAGAGAGAAGAAAGATGAGCAAGAGAGACAGAGAGAGAAATAGAGAGAAGATAAATAAGCGAGAGAGAAGAGAGATAGAGAGATAAGAGGGATAGAGAGAAGAGAGATGAGCGAGAGACAAAGAGAGAAAGAGAAAGAGACAGAGACAAAGACTGACAAATAGAGAAGAGTGATAAGTGAGAGAGAAAAGAGAGGTAATATTTTGTGGTAGAGGAGAGGAAGCGGCAGTAGTGGTGAAGATGGTGGATAAAAGACGATGGTGGTGGTGGTGATGGCGAAGGTGATTAGTGGTGAAGTTGTGGTAGTAGTAGAATAGATGGAGTGGCAGTGGTGAAAGAGAGGTAATGGTAGTAGTAGTAGTAGTGGCAATAGTGGTAGTGGTGGTAGTGGAGTGGTGGCGATGGTAGTAATAATGGTAGTCGTAAAGGTGAAATGGCGACCGTGGTAGTAGTGGTGGTAGTGAAATGGCGTTTGTAGTAGTGGTGAAGGTGGTAGAGGAGATGAGTAGTAAGAGAAAAAGATGAGTGAGAGACACAGAGAGAGAGAGAGATAAAAGAGATAGAGAGAAGAGAGCTGGACGAGAGACACAGAGAAAAGAGAGAGACAGACAGATAGAGAAGAGTGATGAGTGAGAGAGAGAAAGAGAAGAGTGACAGAGACACAGAGAGAAAGAGAGAGACGGACAGATAGAGAAGAGTGATGAGTGAGAGAAAGAGAGAGAGACAGAGAGAGAGAGAGAGACAGAGAGAGATAGAAAAGAGAGACATAGACACATAGAGAAAGGAAGAGACAGACAGACAGAGAAGAGTGATGAGTAAGAGAGGGAAAGAGAAGATAGACAGAGACAGAGAGATAGGAAGATGAAAAAATGGGTGAAAAGAGAAATGTTCAAAAGAGTAAGGCGACGTCGTTTATAGTAGATCGATAAATCGAGAATGAGCTCGATAAATAGAGAAGACGGGAGTAAGAGAACGAGCAAGACGAACATAATGAGGGAGAAATAGACAAATAGACAAGTAGACAGAGAGAGAGAGAAGAGTGATGAGCGAGAGAGAGACAGAGAGAGAGAGAGAGAGATAGATAGAAAAAGAGAGAGAAACAAGAGATGAGCGAGAGATAGACAAAAAGAGAGAGAAATAGAATGAAAAGAGATGAGCGAGAGAGAGAGACAGAAAAAGAGAGAGACAGAGAGAGAAGAGAAATGAGCGAGAGAGATAGAGAGAGATAGAAAGATAAGAGAGAGAGAAAAGAAATGAGAGAGATAGAGAGAATAAAGATGAGCGAGAGAAAACAGATGTGAGAGATAGAGAGAAGAGAGATAGACGAGAGACACAGATAGAAAACGAGAGAGAGAAACAGACAGACAGAGAAAAAAGAGTGATGAGTGAAAAAGATAAAGATAAGAGATAGAGATAGAGACAGAGAGACAAGAAGATGAAAAAATGAATGAAAAGAGAAATGTTATATCAAAAGAGTAAGACGATATTGTTTTTTTTAATTTTCTTTGCGATAGAAAAAAGTACTAGAATTTATTTAAACCATTTTGTGACTGTATATATATGAAGCTGTCTCAAAACCACAATCACTATGCTAGGTTAGAGTTTTCCAAAAACTCTTTTGAGAAAATTATACTTTCTTGTTTTCCATGTTATATTGTTTTTACTGAATTTTTTTAATATTTTAAGTATTTTTTTTTTAATTTTTAGACACACCTAACATAAATACACCTAAAAATTTTAAAAATTGTAATTTTTTTTAAAAAAAATTCACTAAATACCAAAAATACAATAATTCAATACATTTTTTTTTTGTATTTTTATATATTTATTAATTTTTAAAAATATTTTTCATAATTTTTTTTTAGATACATCTAAGTAAGGTGTATCTAAAAAAAATATTTAAAAATTTAAAAATATTCACTAAAAATAAAAAAAAACACAAAAGTCACTTTTTGCGACGGCAGAAAATGCCGTCTCAAAAAAGCAGAGCATTTGCGACGGCACAATTTGCCGTCTCAAAAAATGAGAGTATTTGCGACGTTATTTTCTGCCGTCGCAAATACTCTCATTTTTTGAGACGGCAAATTGTGCCGTCGCAAATGCTCTGCTTTTTTGAGACGGCATTTTCTGCCGTCGCAAATACTCTGCTTTTTTGAGACGGCATTTTTTGCCGTCGCAAAAAGTGACTTTTTGAGACGGCAAGTGTGCCGTCGCAAATAGTTCCGTCTCATAAACCCACTTTTCTTGTAGTGCTTCTCATGGAAGTTTTCCCTATCCTATAAGAGGATTTTAGAATCATCTCTAAAAATATCTATACAAATATTTACCTCGTTCTAGAAGTATACATAGGATTCTTTTGTCACCCACATTTCTCTAAGAGATTTTAGAAGTTTCTATTGCTTCAATTCCTCCGATCTTCATTTAAATGCTCTAGAACCTTTCTAGATCATTACATATACATTATAGAATTATGTAACCATATTCCCTCATTTTCTCAAGTCTTCCAAGAGCTTGTGAAATATTTCATTAGCTTCCCTTCCTCCAGACTTTCTCTTGATAAGGAATTATGTCTTGGTTTTCTAGTGGGACGTGACAACCTACTTAATACGTTAGCACATAACTTGTACGGCATACAAAGAACCAAAAAAAAAAAGAAAAAAAGAAAAAGCCAAATGTTGGTAAGCAAGACCCTTATTATCAAGTGTTCTTAAATACAAGTAAAAGATAAAATATAATACAATTTGTTTGGTTTTTAAATTTTAAAAATAATTTTATGAGTTTTCAATTCATATTTTTATAATTTTAATGATTTTATAAAAAATTTTTAAAAAATTTTAAAAAATTTGTAGATTCACTTAATCTTAAGTAAAAAGTAAAAAATTTGCACAAAAATCTTTAAAAAACGAAAATGTATACAACAAACGAAAATGTATTGAATTTTTGTATTCTTTGTATTTGGTGAATTTTTAAAGTACTTTTTATATAAATATTAATAATTTTTAAGCATATTTAGATTAGGTGTATCTAAATTTTTTAAAATTATGTAAAATGTTTACAAAAATTCACTAAAAATTAAAAAAAAATGAAAAAGGCAATATTCATTTTTTGAAAAGTAGGCTCAATTTTTTGAAACCAAACATGATGAAATATTTTTCACTAAAAATTTAATTTATTTTTACTGAAATTAATATATATTTTTAATATTTTTATATGTTTTCAAATATTAAACAATACCTATAAAATACTTGTTAGTATTTGTCATTAAATAAAGAGAGAATTTCATAAAAGTCTAGAATTTAAAAAACAAATTAATAGTAAATTTTATCAATACTAATTTTTCACAATTATAAACCTTTTTTATGCATATGTAATAATTTTATCAACTTCCCAATATTTTCCCTTAAATAAACACCTGCACAAATAAATTCCTCTTGAATGCACACTGTGGTTTCCACCCACACCTAAATGTACACCAAATGTTCCATTCCTCAATTTTTCTTCCTCAAACTCTCACAAATGATGTGACAAATAATTTGAAAAAAGTTGATTAATTGATATTATTTATCATCAAAAAAGAAAAATTAGAATACCTAGCATTGCTCCTTTCACACGCAACTACACAAGTTACTCCTATCCTATATTAATAGTGTTTTTTTAATTCAAAATTAAAATATATATATATATATATATATATATTATTTTAAACATATTTATAAGGCAAATTTTTGGAACTTTTATCTTTAAATTTTGACTTTCCAAAGTGAATATGTATTTTAAGACAACAAAATTTAAATAAAGGACCAATAAATTAGAACAGAGGTAGTACGTTGTTTTTTATTTTATTTTTTTGTGATTTGTTTATAAAAAAATTGTGTCAAGTTTTTTATTTTTTATTTTTTATTTTTCTGAAGAATTTAAGAGTAAAAAATCTTTGAAAAATCCAAAAAAGTTAACTAAAAAATACTCTCTCTCTCTCTCTGGATTAAGTGGATTTTAAAAAAAATATTTATTTATATATTTTGATTTGTCTGCCTGAATAGATTAGGAGAAATTAAAATAGACTTGGAGAAATTGTATTTAAAAAAAAAAAAAAAAACTAGAGTTAAAAGTTATAACAAAATAAATCATGAATTTTTTAATATTATCAATTTAAATTATAAGGCTTTGATTTGTTGTCAATATAAACAATCTTCCTATTTCGTGAAATAAAATCGATAAAATTATATTGACAATCCTTGAAATTTAGTCCAATCACATTTCACCTCCTAACATTATGAAAATTACATTCATATCCCTATGGTTAATAGTCTCATTTCACAAATCTTCATCTTTATATAAAAAGTAACAACTCAGAGTAGAAAAATAGAGAAAATTATATTGAAAAAATAAATAAAGCAAATGCAAAGAAAAAAAATAGAAGAATTAATGTATTAACTTATGTATCAATTGATGATGTAATATAATTTAAGATATTTTTTATATTTATAATTTGTATAATGAGTGGGGTCGATAATAATATCATAACTAGTATTAGTATACTAATTGATATATGTAACACCGAATTAAATATATTCAAATAATATGATACATTTATTATTACATGGTAATACAATACAACCAAGGTAACATTAACATATACAAACAAATCCCCAAATTGTAAAAGAAAAAATTCAATAAATATATGGACAGATAAGACTTGCATGTAAGTTAGGAAAATTTATATTCATATAAGGTGCAGAGTTTTTGATGGAACGAACCAAGCCCTTTGAAAGACAAATGATCTTACGCGAAGTACTAAATGTAAAAGAAAACACACTGTTTGGTTTGGAGTTTTTTTAAACAAATAAAAAATAAAAATTAAGTTTTTTATTAATTTTTTTAGATTTTTAGTAATTTTTTAAATATTTTAATTAATTTATTTATATTTTAGATTCACTTAATCTTGATATATTTAAAAATTATCAAGGTCGTGCACATTTTTAAAAAAAAAACGTTCATTAAATATAACAAAATATGAAAATATATAGAATTTTTATTTATTTTTATATTTTTTGTATGAAAAGTTAGGCTCCGTTTGGTAAGCAATTCAAATTATAGTTCCGCTCATTGACTTGAGTGTGTTGTTTGTTTTGAGTTTTTAAATCATAATTCTACACCCATTTCTCAAAACTCAATTCAAATCATAATCATTACTTTTCAAAACTCATAACCAAACACATAATTCAAAACTCTTTTCAAAACTCAATTCAAATCAATATTTTAATTTTTTAAATATTTTTGAGAGGGAGATTTATGATCTGGATTGGGTCGTGGTAATGGCCGGACAGATTTGGACCGAACAAGATTGGGCCGAGGTAGCGCGGCCCGTGCCCTGAAAGGATTTGCTCGGTTAAGGCAAGGCGTGGTTGGACCGAGTTACTTGGCTTCATGGTATAGAAGCCGGGCAAGTGAGACGTCCGGTGCCAGGAAAGGTGTTATTGTTCCACGGTTCATGAGTTAGCCCGGCAGGAAGGCCGACGGCAAACCAGCATGAGCTGTCCCAAGCTCGGCTATGCCGGGATGCAGCCGAGCTCGGTCCTCATTGAGCACGGCGAGCGGAGCGCTCCGGCCAGCTGCACAGCACGGCCGCTGATAGCCGAGAAGATTCAGCCCAGCTACCGAGCTCCCAGTGGAGTGGGCTGGCAGTTTGGTTAGGTGGTGTTCAGTAAGATTTGTGCTGACAGATGGGATAACAGCACCACGTGTCGAGAGACGAATGAGAGTAGATTTGGGACGCAGAAGGTATATAAGCGAGTCTGTGCCCCCCAAACTAGACAGATGAACATTTGGTGAGAGTTACATTATACACTCAATCATCTCTCTCTCTCTCTCTCTATCCCTGTGTGTGTGTCTAACTTGACCGTCGGAGGAGTTTTCCAGCCACACACCGCCGGGTAGCTCACCGCCGTTGTGCTCGCAGGTCGATCGGACAGGCAGGAGCTTAGAAGAAAGGAATACGGGCTTGTCAGAATATTTGCTCCCCGTACAATTGGCGCCATCTGTGGAAAAATTTTGCAGACAAAACCTTGTCTTCCCGGCTCATCTGATCGCCGTCCATGGCGAACAACGAAGAGATTCTGCTGTCCACCGTCGACGGAGTTACCCCGGAGTCAGGCAGATGGAGAGAAGGACATCCCGTTATCCCTCAAATGGTGGACCTGGAGACATTCCCAGGAGGACAGTTAGGAGACGCGTGAGATAAGCACGGAAGAAGTTATAGTCATTCACGGAGTCCAGACGGTCATCAGCGGCGGAGAGAATTGCACGCCAGACGTCTGGAACACAAGCTAAAGGACCAGGATGCCATCATCCGGCGAATGGCAGCGGAGATAGAGGAGCTGAAGCGGCATGTCAAGGGGAAGGGTGTAGCTAGAGTGGGAGACCACAGTGAGCGTACCCAACCTCGCCGTTCAAGCAGTCAGAGTCAGTGGCACACTCTTTCCATTTCTATCACCAGAAGTTACAAGGTTAGAGATTCCGACGTGCATGTAGAGAAATCCAGCGCGCAAGATAGCACTTACCAGACCTCACGTCCGGTGACGACGTCGAAGTACTCCTATTCCGTTCGTTCAGAGGATTTGCGGGCAGTCTTGAAGGAACGGGCTCGCCGGTGGGAGGCTCAGAGGGTGCCGGTGTTCCAGCGGCTATCCTATGGGGTTCACGCCAGCGAGGAGGTCGGAATGCCTTCACTCCGCCCAGCCGCGCCTCTCCTTGTAGACATAAACTTGGCGAGGCTAAGTGCCACTCCATTCTCCGTGGATATAGAGACGGCACCTCTTCTGGCGGGCTTCCACCAGCCAAAGTTCACACTCTACGACGGAAAAACCGACCCGTATATGCATGTAAGTCATTTCCGACAAGTCATGGCTGGACATAGGCGGAAGCCTTTATGACGCGCTTCAAAACAAACACCAAAACACCGAAGGAAGTTGACCACCTACTGAGTGTCAAGATGGAACCGAGCGACACATTGAAGGCATACAACTCTAGATATTGAGAGACCTTCAACGAGATCTTGGATTGCCCGGTCAACCTTGCAATCACACAATACAAGCGTGGTCTCTCGGTCGGACATAGAATGCGAGACTCGCTTACATGCACCAACCGACATTTATGGGCCAGCTAATGCAGCACATCCGAGTGGAGGATGATGTGTCAGCATCTACCGCGAAGGCAACTCCGGTAGTAGCAGACAAGAGGTCGGCTGGCAAAGTGCACACGGTCGGACAAGAGTCTAGCCGTTCAAATGACCGCACTGAGGAATCGGACTGTGGCTCAAATCGCAAAAAACCGGGGTAGGGGATGTCGGAATGACCGGGATGACTACCCCCGAGATGACGTAGCCAATGTAAACAGAAGGTTGAAGGCCAGGACAGGTATCACCACGGTCTTTAAGATTTCAATCTATCGCATACTTAGTGAAATCCGTGACGAGGAGTATGTCCGGTTTCCTGCTAAGTTGGGCGACGGACAGAAGGGCTTCAATCCGCGGTACCGTTGCACGTTTCACCGGGAGCGCGACCACCGGACAGAGGACTGTTTGCCTTTGAGGTAACACTTGGAAGAGCTAGTCGCAGCCGGACACCTAGACCTTTACATTGATGGAGGCGTGAAGGCAAATCAAGCTCCGATTGATCTGCGGGGACCGGATGACCGGGATGCGCCTCCACAAGGGGTTGTTAATGTCATCCACGGCATAGTGGAACCGGCGCATGTATGCGAGCTCCGCGGTATGATCAAGAAGACAGAACACATGAGGGAAGTTTTGTTGGTTCAACCTGCGATCAAGAGGGGGAAGACTGAAGAGAAAGATGTGATCAGTTTCTCCTCAAGGGACCTAGAGCGCATTCAGACGCCGCACAACGATGCCCTAGTGGTTACACTCCGCGTCAAAGAATTTGATGTCAAGCGGATCTTGATCGATCAGGGAAGCTCGGTCGAGATCATGTATTACGACGCATTCAAACAGCTCAAGCTCCGGGATATAGATTTGGCTCCGGCAACTTCGCCACTGGTTGGTTTCAACTCACAACCGGAGTGGCCCTTGGGAAAGATTATCCTGCCGGTCAAAGCGGGATCCGTGGTTAAGCAGGTGGAGTTCTGGGTGTTGCAGGTGCCATCTATTTATAACCTGATCTTTGGAAGAGGATGGCTTCACTGTATGCAAGCCGTGGCATCAACCTACCACCAGGTAATGAGATTTCCCTCGGCTATGGGGGCAATTGAGGAGATTTGGGGCGATCAAGTCATGTCGAAACAATGCTTCGTGGCAGTGAACGGGAGCCGGGCTGCCAAGGGCTTTGTCTAAATGACTGAGGGACCGGAAGACCGGGGAGTCCTTGATGATGTGGGTACTAAGGCCTAGGAAAAAGCCGTTGAGGAATTGGTGGAAGTGCGAATTGATACAGAGAATTCGGACAAGTTCTTCTTGCTTGGCTCAAGCCTTACCGTCCAAGAAAGAACCAAGATGGTTGAGTTTTTGATGGCTAATATCGAAGTCTTCGCATGGTCGCCTTATGACATGCCCAACCTCGATCTGAGTTTTATTTGCCATCACCTCAACATCTTCCCCGGAGCCAAGCCGGTCATTCAGCGAACAGGGAGATCGGCACTGCATCACGCCGAGGTAGTTGCAGAGGAAGTGAAGAACTTGCTTGAGGCACGCGCAATTTAGGAAGTGCACTACCCTCGGTGGATTTCAAACACGGTCGCGGTGCCCAAGAAAAATGGGAAGTGGCGAGTCTGTATAGATTACAAGACGTCAACCGAGCCTGCCCGAAAGACAGCTTCCCTCTGTCTAGAATTGACCAGCTTGTGGATTTAACGGCTGGACATAACAGGCTCAGTTTCTTGGATGCCTACCCGGCTACCATCAGATTGCCATGCATGGCCCGGACCGAGAGATCACCTCATTCACTACACCAAGGGGACTCTTCTACTATCAAGTCATGCCTTTTGGTTTGAAGAACACCGGGGCGACTTTCCAAAGAATGGTGGCGAAGATGTTTGCTCCTTTGCTGGACCGGACAATGGAGGCTTACATTGATGATATGGTGGTTAAAATCCGGCATCAAGCAGACCACTTATCCGACTTAGCCGAGATGCTCGCTATTCTCAAAAAACACAAGCTACGCCTGAATGCGTCTAAGTGTGCCTTTGGCGTGGGATCCGGAAAATTCTTAGGCTTCCTAGTCACGAACCGAGGCATCGAAGCAGACCCCACACAGATCAGAGCCGTATAAGAATTGAAGCAGCCTAGCCCGGTTAAGGACATGCAGCATTTGGCCGGAATGGCTGCCGCGCTTAATCGATTTATAAGCCGGTCATCAGATCGCTGCCGTCCTTTCTTTCAAGCATTGAAGTCAAAGTTCTCGTAGGTGAAGAGTGTGACCAGACTTTGGCCGAGCTCAAGGAGTATCTGTCTTCGGCGCTACTGTTGGTAACACCGAAGGCTGGCGAAGAACTTTACCTTTATTTGGCCGTTTCACAGCATGCAGTCAGTGCAGTGCTTGTCTGGTCGGAAGGAATCAAGCACCTCCCTATCTTTTACGTCAGCAAAACCTTATTACCGGCAGAGTCGAGATACTTGCCGCTGGAAAAACTTGCGTTGGCATTAATGATGGCCTCAAGGAAGTTGGCGCATTATTTCCATGTGCATACAATAATCGTTCTGACCGAGTTCCCCCTTAAAGCTTTATTCGAGCGGGCGAACTTCTCCGGTCGAATTCTTAAGTGGGCGGTCGAGTTGGGACAGTTTGACATCAAGTTCCAGCCACGCATCTCCATAAAAGCCCAGACTATGGCCGATTTCGTTGCTAAATTCTCACCTGGAACTCATCCGATATGCCCGATCGATATCACCACGGTAGATGAAGAGGTGAATGCTAGCCTGACTAAAATACCACAGCTTGGCAGTGTTGGCGATGCGGAATTTGTGTGCCCCGCTGAAGCACCTTCAGTTAAGACGATATTATTGCCTGGAAATACGATGACGGAGTTGGGTATCACCGACCAACCTGCTCTGTCCAGTACCGCATCACCGAGGGAGGAAGAAGTGGAACTGCTCAGCACAGAGCCTGCGGCTGGCATAATACCGCAACCTGGCGATTCGCCTATGGACTTGGGCATTATGGATCAACTTGCTGAGTCCGACGCCGAATCACTAAGGGGGGCTGAAGTGGAACCACTCAGCACAGAACTTGAAGCCGAACAGCCGAGCGACTGTGGTATCATCAACCTTTAGGCCTCTCAGGATCCATCAGAATGTTGGAAGCTCTTCGTGAGGGAGATGTGAAAACTTTTTGTTGATGGGGCTTCTAACCGCCACGGCGCCGGGCTAGGCATAGTTTTGATTTCGCCAGACGGACTAACTATTGAACATTTTATCACCCTTGGCTTCCCAGCATCTAACAATGAGGCCGAGTACGAGGCGCTCTTGGCCGGGCTCAAGAGCGCCCTTCAGATGCAAGCTTCCGAGCTAATGGTTTATAGTGATTCCCAGCTTGTGGTTAACCAAGTTTCTGGGGTTTACGAAGCAAAAGATGACTGAATGATGAAGTACCAAGCTCTGGTCAGGGACCACATTAAGCGATTTTAGGCGATCAGGGTCCAACAGATCGGCCGAGAAGAAAACGGCCGAACAGATGAGTTGGCCGGCCTTGCTTCTATGGTCGACAGCTCATCTCCCAACCCTCTTTTGATTGAATTCCTTCTGAGGCCTAGCATTGAGGAAACCGGGCAGACAGAAGTACTCTGCACCGAGCTAGGTCCTTTTTGGATGGACCCAATCATCCTTTTTTTTCAAAGACCGGACCCTTCCAGTCGACAATAATGAAGCACATAAAGTGTGGGTGAAGTCAGAGCGGTTTTAGCTCTCTCCATCTGGCGCTTTATACAAGAAGTCTTTCACTGGTCCCTATCTGAAGTGTGTGCACCCGAGCAGCGTGGAAGCCTTCCTGTACGAAATTCACGAAGGCATCTGTGACAGTTACATAGGGGGCAGATCTTTGGCCTACTGAGTTATTTCGCAGGGCTACTGGTGGCCGTGCATGCAAGCCGACGCGCAAAAGTATGTTCACAAGTGCGAGAAGTGCCAGAAGTTTGCCCACTAGATCCACCAGCCGGCCAGGAAACTTCTTCCTCTTACTAGCCCTTGGCCCTTTGCGATGTGGGGCCTAGATATAGTGGGGCCACTCCCAACCGCACCAAGTAACCGGAAGTTCTTTATCGCGGCCACAGACTAGTTCACCAAATGGGTTGAAGCAGAGCCTTTGGCAACAATCAAGGAGAAAGACGTCAAGCGGTTTGTCTGGCAGAATGTGGTAACGCGGTTTGGCGTCCCCAAAATTCTGATCTCTGACAACGGTACCCAATTTGACGGACGCCTTTTCAGAGGATTTTGTGAAGACTTGAAGATAGAATTCTACAACTCCACCCCAGCTTACCTGTAGTCTAATGGTCAAGTCGAGGCATCAAACAAGACCATCCTTGATGGGTTGAAGAAAAGGTTGGAAAAGGCAAAGGGAAAGTGGGCTGAGGAACTCCCCAGCGTCCTTTGGGCATGCCGAACAACCCTGTGGCGATCTACCGGGGAAACTCCTTTTGCTTTGGCATATGGCATGGAGACGGTCATTCATTTGGAAGTTGGAATGCCCACCCTCAGAAGTGAAAGTTTTGAGCCCGAGCTGAATGCCGAAGCCATTACCCTGGAATTGGACCTCGTGGATGAACGCCGAGAAAAGGCTCTCATCCATGTGGCCACCTACCAACAAGAGCTCTCAAGGAAATACAACAAAACGGTGCATTCCAGACCGTTCAAAGTAGGTGATTGGGTCTTGAGGAAAGTCATGGGTAATACCCTGGTGCCAGGTGAAGGCAAACTAGGGGCAAATTGGAAGGACCCTACAAGATAACCGGCCTGGCGGGCAAGGGGGCATACCACTTGGAGGACTTGGATGGTAGAGGAATACCCCGGCCATGGAATGCGGCCAACCTCAAACTCTATTATTTCTAGTTTTTTGTTTTTTTTTCGCGCAAAGGAATTTTTTGCCTTACACTTCAGAATGTAATATTCTTTTTGTCAATATACAGAAATGTCTCATCTTTGCCTTAGCATTCCACTTGTTGCTTTTTAATTGAGATTCTCAACTGAGATGGTTTACTCCGGTTGAACGAGTTGATGATTTTCTCAACTTTGAGATTCTCAACCGAGATGATTTACTCTGGTTGAACGAGTTGATGATTTTCTCAACTCTGAGATTCTCAACCGAGATGGTTTACTCCGGTTGAACGAGTTGATGATTTGCTCAACTATGAGATTCTCAACCGAGATGATTTACTCCGGTTGAACGAGTTGATGATTTGCTCAACTCTGAGATTCTCAACCGAGATGATTTACTCCGGTTGACCGAGTTGATGATTTGCTCAACTCTGAGATTCTCAACTGAGATGATTTACTCTGATTGTCCGAGTTGATGATTTGCTCGACTCTGAGATTCTCAACCGAGATGATTTACTCCAGTTAAACGAGTTGATGATTTGCTCAACTCTGAGATTCTCAACTGAGATGATTTACTCCGGTTGACTATGCTGATTATTTATTCAAATCGAGATGTATTGTTCCGGTTGAAACAGTTGATGATTTATTCAATTATATGCTTGCAACCGAGATGTCTTTTCCGGTTAATTAAGTTATGCAAGATGGTTAGTGTTGCTGAAGTATTTTGTCCAGTTGAAGTTACTCAACTTTAAGACTGTGCAGACACTTGATGAAATTTAGCTTTTTCATTGAGGTGAAAATAAGTACAAAAGGTGGGGAACTTAGCCCGGTTACATGCTCAGACAAAAAGCAAGAAAAAGAAAACTAAGCCAAAGGGGAAAGATTAGTGAATTCATCCCCGGTTGCCTCCAAGTTGACCGTTGGTGATTGGTCTTGGACATCGGTCTCAGTTTGGCCGGGCTGCTCCTCCATTTGGCGGTCCTGTTCCTCAGCATTTGCCTCGATTTCTCCTTCGAGTCCTTCCTCGGCCTCAGCTTGTAACGCGCTGAAGACGTCGTTGGCATACGGCACGAGATAGGTCGGAAGGAAGACAACCGGCGGAGAGGCAAACACGTCGGTCCCAGGGCCTTGGCCGAGCTGATCGCAAGCAGACTTCCAACCCGCTTTAAAGTATATATCTTGGGTGGCAAAGGCTTATTTTTTTGTAGCTGTCATCGGCCTCCTTGAAGCCGGCATTATTTGCGTCCTCCAGCTCCTCCCTGGACTTTTTCAGTGCATCCAGCTCGGCCTGGAGCGCATCCCTCTCTTTCTCAGCTCACCAAGTTGGCCGAGCAACCGAGAGTTGTCCGCGTTTGCTATTTGTAGTGAAGACTTTGCTCGACCAAACTCGGTTTGAAGGCTTTGAACTTGGTTCACTGTGCCATTCGTCTTCTGCTGCAGTCAATGAATGCGCTCTATGACCAAGTGTTACTTCTGGATGGCCTGAAAGAAGAAAGATTGATCAAAGAAGAAACCGTGCAAACACTTATGAAAATTTGAGTAGAAGTTTGAGACTCTTACCCTGGTCATGGACTTCACGGCCGACTTCACCAACCGGATGTCTGGAACATGGTCGCTGCCGACCACGTCGCTCGGTAGGAGAAGGGCCTTGGAGAGGTCAAAGGCGAGAAGATGTTCTTTGTCGCCCTTCACGGAAGCTGTTGCTGGGATCTCCTTACTCTGGTGTTTGAGCTGCGGTCTCCATGCCAGTGTTGGGTCGACGGGGACGACGGGTTGCTCGGCAGTCAGCTCTTCAATTAGCTCGGCAGAGGGGTCTGCGCGAGATCGTTTTCCAACCCGGTGGTTGTCTTGGCTTGCTTGCCCGGCAGCTGGAGATGCTAGCGCAACCATGGTCTCGCTGGATTGACCGGCAGCTGGAGAGTGGGTGATGACGCTCGGTATCTCGGTGGAAGTTGCTGTGAGGAGGTTCTTGATACAACTTCGTTTTACCATCTCTTCTTCTTCGGTTAACTGGATTAGGGGCACGTCCGGTAGGTTTGGGTCTGGAGGAGGTGACGGAGCACGGAGGAAGTAAGTGACCTTACTCCGGCGCGGAGCTGAGTATCTATATGTTGGAACGTAACCGAGGAGCTCGTTACAATCCCAGTGGCAGTAGCGGAGCACGGTCCGGATGGCTTCTTCGTTGGGGTAGTGGTAGTTAGCTTGTGAGGCTTGGATCGCTGCAAAGGAAAGAAGAAAAATGTTAAAGTGCAGAATACGGAACAAAGGCAATTGACCGAGCAAGTTAGCACAGCTTACATGTGGAACCAAAGTTCTTGCTAATAAACCAGCCCGGTACTTCGGCTATTTCATAATTGCCAGACACCCAAAAGAAGTCGTCATCGTGTAAGTCCTTGTCTGGGGTGCCGGTCACTATTTTTTCTCTGCCCGGTCGAACTTTTAGGTAGTAAGCGAGACCACCGCTTTTGTGCCCGAGGGTATACTGGCGGAGTATCTCGGCTAAACCTAAGTTGGTTCCAAGCCGGTTGTTCAGCTCGTGGACCCCGTTTATTATTCGGTAAGTGTTTGTTGAAACTTGTGTGGGTGCTAGCCTGGTTCGGCGCAGGAATTCGGTCATCAAAGGGTTGACCGGGAAGCGGAGGCCTCCTTCAATAATGGACAGCGCGGTGAAGGGGCATTGGTCATGTCTGCCCCAAGGGTTGGTGTCTATGGCGCCGAGCTCTAAATGAACGTCTGCCGGGATACCATACTCTTCCCGGAAAGCGGCCATGGCAGCTAGAGTGTCTACAAGGAAGCGGAAGCGCCCCATGTGTGGCCAGCTAAGTTAGCTCGGCTGAGGAGGTTTGGCACAGACTGGTGATTGATGGCTGCTCGGTCTTTGAGAGCCTCGGTAATGGTCTGTGGTCCCCTTGGACTCTGCAGGAAAAGGATGGCAAGTGTAAGAAGGAGCACGGTCGCGCAAAACGAGCTTGACTTTAGCTCGGCCATGAAGAGTGTCAAACCACCTCGGTCGTTAAGGCTAACCAAGGAGTCCGGTCACTCAAGCGGACCAGATGTTAGCCCGGTTGAACGACCAAGTCATTTGGCTACCCTAGTTTCTACTATGGTTGGGACAAACTGCTTATTTGCTCGGTGTGAATGATTTTTTGGATCAAAGGAAGACCTGGAGCCCGGTCCGCCCTAGATCTTCAGTGTTCATCAGAGAAAATGAAGAACAGCAAGGAGAGTGAATGGTTAAGGACGGTTTTAGGTGCCTATGTCCTAAACCCTACGAATTTAGTGCCCTAATATGCGAAATACCAAGTGAAATAACAACAAAAGGGGTTGAAGAACTTACCGGCAGTGGCTACTTCCCCGA
Source organism: Camellia sinensis (assembly GCF_055761805.1). Taxonomy (NCBI): domain Eukaryota; kingdom Viridiplantae; phylum Streptophyta; class Magnoliopsida; order Ericales; family Theaceae; genus Camellia; species Camellia sinensis. The sequence goes on along the minus strand of NC_138961.1, from coordinate 236,751,409 downwards.
ACACGAACTCAGTAATGGCAAAAAAGGAAGGGCAGGAGCTTTGGATCAGCAAGGATGAAGGAAAATCAGTAAAGACGAAATGAAGAAGGAAATGGCGTATATAAGGAAGGAAGACTGCCAAAAATTTGAATTTGAACAGACGTGATGTTTGGCTATTCGAGGCCAATCAGTGCACGACACGTGTCCCTATTGACGGCGGCGTCAGTATTGAAGAGACAGGATGGTGAATCGAGGGGTCGACCGGGCAAGTTTTGAAGACAGACATGTCAACTAGCCCAGTCACCGTATTGCAAACCGAGGACCGAAGAAGTGTTACCCCGGTCAGAATAGGTAATCCTAGTCACGCTTGTGCGGACGGAATTAAGGGGCAATTGAGAGGGAGATTTATGATCTAGATTGTGCCGTGGTAATGGCCGGACAGATTTGGGCCGAACAAGATTGGGCCGAGGTAGCGCGACCCGTGCCCTGAAAGGATTTGCTCGGTTAAGGCAAGGCATGGTTGGACCGAGTTACTTGGCTTCATGGTATAGAGACCGGGTAAGTGAGACGTCCGGCACCAGGAAAGGCGTTATTGTTCCACGGTTCATGAGTGAGCCCGGCAGGAAGGCCGGCGGCAAACCAGCATGAGCTGTCCCGAGCTCGGCTATGCCGGGATGCAGCCGAGCTCAGTCCTCATTGAGCACGGCGAGCGGAGCGCTCTGGCCAACTGCACAGCACGACCGTTGATAGCCGAGAAGATTCAACCCGGCTGCCGAGCTCCCAGTGGAGTGGACTGGCAGTTTGGTTAGGTGGTGTTCAGCAAGATTTGTACTGACAGATGGGATAGCAGCACCACGTGTCGAGAGACGAATGAGAGTAGATTTGGGGCACAGAAGGTATATAAGCGAGTCTACACCCCCCATACTAGACAGATGAACATTTGGTGAGACTTACATTATACACTCAATCCTCTCTCTCTCTCTCTCTCTCTCTCTCTCTCTCTCTCTCTCTCTCTCTCTATCCCTGTGTGTGTGTGTCTAACTTGATCGTCGGAGGGGTTTTCCGGCCACACACCGCCGGGTAGCTCACCGCCGTTGTGCTCGCAGGTCGATCGGACAAGCAGGAGATTGGAAGAAAGGAATACGGGCTTGCCGGAATATTTGCTCCCGTACAATTTTAATATTTTAATATGTTACGATTTTTTTAATTTTTTGAATATTTTAAAATATTTTAGTTTCAAAATATTACGATTTTAATTTTTAAAATTTTAAAATATTTTATAAAAATAAATTCAAACTCTATTTTATAAAAATATTTTTAAATATTTTAATTTTTTTTGTTATGTATTTGGTTACGATTTGAGTGTAGAGTTGTGAAAGTAGTATGGAATTTCGAGTTATGTGTTTAGTTATGAGTTTTAAAAATAATTTCTTAATTGAGTTTTGTTTTATGTGTTTGGTTACGATTTGAGCGTAGAGTTGTTTTTAAATTTAAAATATTAACATTTTAAGTTATTTAAATTTTTTGAATATTTAAATTATTTAAATTTTTACGATTTAAATTTTTTGAATATTTATTTTAATTTTTTACTTATTAAAATTTTTAAATTTTTTAAATATTTATGATTTAAATTTTTTGAATATTTATTTTGAAAAAAAATTATTTCCTTGGTAGTATTTACAATTAAAAAATTGATTAATTTTATTTTCTGTTAATAATAATTTTTTTTAATTGAATTTTAGAAAGAGTTTGATTATGAGTATTGATTAGAATTTTCAATAGTGTGAAAATAGTGTATTTTGTTATGAGTTATAACAATTTAAATTAAGTTTTAAAAATTCTTTCCAAAACTCATAACCAAACAAACTTTCTTACTTCACATGTCAAATTAAACTTTCAAAACTCAATTTCACACTCAATTCAAAACTCAATTCAACACTCTATTCAAAAATCATAACCAAACAAATTTTCTACACTCAAATCATAATTCAATAACTCACAAACTCAAAATACAACTCATACTCTCAAATCATATTTACAAAACTCTACCAAACACAACCTTATATTCTTACCTAAAACTCATACAAAAAGCTCTACAAGAATGATGTGACAATACCATTATTATAAATAAATTCATCTTTAATGTTATTTTGTTTTGAAATAAAATGTCAACAATAAATACATCATTATGTATACAAAAAGTAATTCTACTTACACTACTACTTTACATTTTTACACCCTCCATATGAGAAGAAAAATTCTATTTTCACACACCTATTTATCTCAATGCATATATTTTTTCAGTGCATATATTTAGTAATTTGATTATTAATTTTTGTTCACATTCCATATACCAATTATTGCAATCATACTCCTAACTCATATCTTGTACACATACTACCTCAACCCTCTTTCCACACACCTAGTCAAAATTGAAGATCAACGGTCTGCCCTATTTCGGTTCATGATGAAGGAAACTCCATTGAAAAGACTGAAGACCTAAGACCCTCCATTAAAGGACCTCCATTGACAATAACTCCATTAATGACCCATCTCCTCCATTTGACACTCTAGTTCTGAAATCTGTTGAAGGTAACTATTATTTTGTTTCGATTTTGTTATCGCATTTTGTACCATTTCGTGTTCTCTGTCGAGTACATTAACAAATTAGAATAAACCCTCGTTTTTTCCTTGAAGAATTGTGATTTTGGGAATTCGGTACTAGTTTTCTGAAATTCATCTTTTAATTCGACACTTGGTTTCCAAAATAAATTATTTTTTTCGACACTGTAGTTCCAAAATATATTGATTTGTTCGACAGTGTAGTTTCGAATAAAATAAAATATTTCAGCACTTGTTTTCCAAATTAATCGCGGGAAAAAAAAAAATTCTGCATGAAAAAACTTACTTTTTCATTACTACTTTTGCTGTCACCAGACATATTTTTACTTGATTTTGAACTTCTATTGGTTTGTAACTCTTTTATAACAAAATTAGGAATAATTGTGGATTTAATGAGATAATGGCGTATAAACCCAAAGAGTAAAGCAGTATGAGAGTTGTTATGAGAGTATTGCTTTGTAAGCAATAGAGGAGTATAGAGTGTGTAGCAAAGAAAGTTATAAACAATGGAAGAAGTGACAAATATGAATAAACTAAGGTTTAGGTTTTTTTTACTCAAAAGATGTGAACTAAGATTTTTTTATTTTTAAAAAAATGTGTACATAGAATAGTTTGATATAATATTATGGGTGTTGATGGATGTCCATTATAGTCATTTTAATTTAAGACATAATTTTCATTAAAATAATATTTCATTAAATGTGTGAACTGAGGTAACTAGGTGTGAAAATAGAATTTCCTATATGAAATTTTGTTTTCTTTCCAATTTTACCCATGTGTGAAATTGCCTTTAAGGACAAAACATTAAAATTAACTATATTTTATTATCTCCTTACACCCCTTAGTCTTCTCATTTTTTCTTATCTCTCATACATCTTTTTTTCAAAAAATGAGAATTATAGTATTTTGATCATAAAAGAAAACAATGGATAAAAAAACGGTGCTGAATAACCATAAAAAAAGGGAAATTGTGAGTTTTTTTATTTGTTTGGTGAGTTTTTGTTTCCTTTTTTTGGACTGTCCTTCGACATTTGTTCGGTATTTCGAAATTAAACAAAATAAAATAGTTCGGCTCATATCGTCAAACAAAAAATATATGTCAGATAACCAACAGCCGAATAAAATATATATTTCCGGTAACCCAAGGCCGAATTTTTTTAATTTATTCAACTACTCATTATCGTGTATTTCTAGTTTCATTTTTTTATCTTTTATATTTTTTTACTTTGAATAATTATGCTTTTACTCATTGCAACAATGCAAGTACTGCATTATTAGTGGACTCTAGTCATGAATTCATTATAGACGATGTTTGTTAAGTTTTTTTTTTTATGAATATGATTTTTTCTTATTTTAATTTGTATTGAGTTTTATTAATAATTTGACGTATAAACATATTTATTATTTTTAAATTTTTACTAGTCATCAATCATTGATTAAATGGGCTTTTGACATTAGAAAGAAAACTAGATTTGTCATTGTTATAAGGACATCAAATGCGAGAGGTAATGGTAGAAAAACCAAGATTTACACTTGAGCTGCATTCGAATGAAGTGCACTGCGTGTAACTATTTGGTCCACAGGAAATGGTTAGTGACCTTATCTTTATTATATCCTACTTCGAACTTAGCCCTGGATTTAATCATTAGATGACTATGCCTGACATGAGCCATTTGATAGCATCATACCGTAGAGCCTTTCTTTATTGTTTATCCATGCAACGGTGCTTAACGTTTCTACCATTTAGATCAGTATCGATTGGAACACCTAATCGAAGAGACATCTGCATAGGATTTGTAAATGGAAACCATTTCGTGTAGATATAAACTATTGAGCCTACTTAGATCATTACCATGTCTTATTTTGTAATTCTACTTATTGATGTCTTTGTTATATGTTTATTTGCAACCTAGTCATCCAGTACCTCCGATAGCAAATAATTTGATTTGTTTTCATCATCCGTGTGCTAATGGATGAGAGAAAGTATATACTATCCGTATTCATCAATTATGTACGCTTGTCAATCCTGATGTAGTAACTACTGAAACTATTGATATAGACTAGTGATAACATGTTTAATTTATAGATGTAAACAATGACATATTTTATAGATGCTTTTATGGATGTTTGTACATTTGATGTTTTAATGAATATTTTTATAGATACCTTTTTATGTATGGTTTTATGAATGCATTTTTGATTTATAGATGTTTTTTGTGAATGCTTGAAGGAAAAAGTAAATTTTTCAATATACATCGACATGTTGCTAGACAAATTTGTTATAGTTTGGCAACATGATACTAGAGTAATTTAATTTGTATAACAATTTATTATCGAATAGACACTTCACAAGTGACCCCGAATTAATTTCTTGTTATCTTCCAATCGAACGGCAACATATTGATGGGGAAAAAAACGTTTATCTAATAACATGGTACTGAATTAATTCAAATTCATTAGCACTGTATTGCCAAATAGGCTCGACACAAATTTAAAAATCATTGTTTAAAAGAAAAGTAGCTTTGTAAATATATAGCAACAAAATGTTGGATAAATTTATTTTTTCTGGTAACATAATACTGGAAGAATGTAAATTGTTTAGCATTATGTGACCGAACAAGCACTTCCCTATGGGCTCCACTTATTGTCTTCTCTGAGTATTTCTCTTTCCCCTTACTGCGTCTTTCTCTGTTCTCTTATTTTCCCTCTAAAAACTATTAGTGTAAAGAGATGAAAGAGTTTTGAAGAGTCTTACTTTAGGGTTAAATTTGGTAAGATAATAGATATAATGAGAATCACATTTTTTTTTAGTGGTGTAATAAGATGAAACGTGTAAAAAGGTAAAGTAGCGGTGTGAGTACAATCACTCGTATGAAAATTATATATGTTTTTTTTTGTATACTGTTACCCTTTTTGTATTTTGTTATTTTTTTTATAAATATTATATTTTTTAAGTGTGTTTAGATTAAGTATATTTAAAAAATTAACTAAAAAGAACAAAAAAATATGGAAACAAAAAAAACTTATACTATTTAAACAAGGGAGTCAAAAAAGGTCCTACCGGGAGTCGAACCCAGGTCGCTGGATTCAAAGTCCAGAGTGCTAACCACTACACCATAGAACCCTAGCTGCTTTCAATTTTAACCAATATATTTATTTTATTAAAAAGCGAACGTTGGCACCATGTCAAATGCCCCAACAAGCTTCGACCTTCCCCAACAACGAAACGAAACGAACCGTGCCGATTCTCGGTTTCTCTTAGACTTTCACTACTCAGACTTGAATCCAAACTTATGAAAAACGGTCGTAGTGGTCGTAACAGTGGCAATAACACGGTTGCAGTTGTGAAATGTAAAAGTCGTAGCGTAACGGTTGCGATAATCAGAACCATGAATTTTTTTATTTTTCGCACAATTTAAAAAAAAACCTTACTGATACAAATATTTTTTTTCTATGATCATATTTATTGAGTTTAAAATAAATATTGATCAATTTTCGTAAATTTTTAAGTATGATCTAATATATTTTATATTTCTAAATCAATATAAACTGAATGTTTTACATTTTCTTTTAATAATTAATGACTTTATATTATACAAAAAAATAATCACTAACTATTATATATGAGATAAACAATGAAAAAGTAAGAGAATAAATAAGAGTCTAAATATATATATATATATATATATATAGATATTTTAACCAAGCCAAATAGATAATGACCACACTTATTATTATTATTATTGTTATTATTTTCAAACAATATATAGATAGGCCCACACAAACAAAATAGTTAAGTGATAGCAGCTGAATAGAATAACATAAGTCTTACCGTTTTAATAAATCAACAACATGTTTTTCATCTTCCCTCTTCTCTCTCTATCTCTTGCTCATCCATCTTCTCTCTATCTCTCTTTCCCCATTATTAGTTTTTTTTTCTTTCAAAAAAACAGTTCGGAACCGTTATGTAACGGTACGTAACAGGCCGTTACGGCACTGTTATGACCGCTACGGTCGACACATCTGTAAATCTCAATCACACTATAAAAACGATCATAATAAATGATGGTAACCACCACAATCGTTACGGCACCGTTATGACCGCTACGGTCGACATATCTATAAATCTCAATCACACTATAAAAACGATCATAATAAATGACAATAACCACCACAATTATTACAACGTTATATAACAATTACGGTCGCTTATTAAAACCTTCCTCGGATCCATCCTCAAAATTGGCACTCACTCACACACCCCTAAAACCCTAAAAAACATAAGCATGATATGTGTATCTTCCCATCATGTAAATTGAAAGCATATTTCTCTCAAATCTGTTACTTGATTGTGATTTGATTCTTTCAATTCAAAGCATAGCGAAAGATGGAAAATCCCACCTCTTATGACCTCATAATCTTGGGTGCCTCTGGTTTCACAGGCAAGTATGTAATCAAAGAAGCCCTTAAATTTCTCGACACCCTTTCTTCCCCACTCAAATCCATCGCTCTAGCTGGCCGTAACCCAAACAGAGTATCTCAAGCACTGACATGGGCCACTCACCCCAACCCACCACCCCCAATTCCCATCCTCACCGCGGACACCACCGACCCAGCTTCCCTCCGCCGCCTCGCCGCCCACACCAAGCTCATCCTCAACTGCGTCGGCCCGTTCCGCCTCTACGGCGAGCCCGTCGTCGCCGCCTGTGCCGATTTGGGCTGCGATTACCTCGACATATGCGGCGAGCCGGAGTTCATGGAGAGAATGGAGGCCAAGTACCACGATGAGGCGGTGGATAAGGGTTCTTTGGTGGTTTCGGCTTGTGGGTTTGATTCGGTTCCGGCTGAATTGGGGTTGATCTTCAATTCTAGGCAGTGGGTGTCCCCGGCTGTGCCGAATCGGATTGAGGCGTATTTGAGTCTGGAATCGGATAAGTGGGTTGTTGGGAATTTCGGGACATATGAATCGGCGGTTTTGGGAGTGGCCAATGCTGATAGATTGCAGCAATTGAGGCGGTCCAGACCCAGAAGAGCTCGGCCTTTGGTATGACAATTTCTCTGCTTTCTTGCTTGCTATCTCTCTCTATATGTTTGCATTATATGTATATATAGTTCCAATGTTGGGCTATAATTCTTAATTTTGTTGATAATTATTATTTTGTAAAGATTGTATACCCATGGAGTAGCTATGGTGTTCTTCTCAGTGTAAAATCATGTTAGAGTAGATTGTAATTGTAGTCTTTCTTGGCCAAGAAATCCCCCAGTTAACCTTCTCTTAGCTTTAGTTTGGGTGTTTAATTCAAGAAATTCTTTTCTAGTGTTTTCTTCCCTCTGTTTTCTCGGCAACATGGCGGATGTTAATTGATTGGCCTTTGGTTTCTGTTCTTCTATTTGGATTTTGGTAGGTATTTCTGATATTAATGCCAATAACGATAAAAAGAGTTTTAGCTTTGGCATTGTGGAAAATGTTTAGTTATTTTTTATAGCAATGGGCATCCATGAGTTCATTAGAAAAGAGTTATGCTTTCTTTTTGTTTTACTAGTGGAGGCGGTGTCTGTTGTTTCTCCCCCATTTAGAAAATCACGGGTACAACTGATGCATATTCAGTCTTTTCTTTAGGATTTCGTTCTTACTATTCCAATAAGCATTTGTTTGCATGTGGTATTACTCATCAAATAGCCTTTGAAGAGTTGTTTCTATTGTTTGAATTGAGGGTTTCAGTTCTTGGAGAAAGAATGCATCTACTGCTTACTTTAATTGTTCTTTTTACTATCATCTTTTGTGCTTAGCCTCAACATTTCTACAATGATATTAGCAGTGTGAATTATTGATGATGTCTGAGGACGACTGATATCACCTGAGCGGATTATTTTCAACCTAAAGCTATCTTTATTCTATGCTTAGTGTATTGAGTTTGGAATGCTATCAATTTTTATTATTATTTTGTTTGAGTCTTGGCAAAGAGAATCCTGTAACAGACTGAATTTATAAATCTTAATGTATCTGATTCCTGGAATCTGGATTTTTGTGATGCACTTAAACGTTTTGTTCCATTGCTGAAGAATCATGTTTGAAGTTCAATAAGTTTGCACATCACGTAATAGTTTCAACATCTTATTTCTGAGATTTGTTATTACAATTAAAGTTTGCCATCTTTGATTGTGGTGGGTGGAGGAGGTTTTGATTTTTTTTGTTAATTGACTGTGGACTTTTATGAATGATGTTGAAGTTGAATCTATGATTGTATTTTGCATGTTCTTGCCTTTCATAATGCATCTTAATTGAATTCTTATGTTATATTGAGCTGCTCTTGGTAAGTTGAACTTTATATATTGATATCAAATTTCTGCCTTCGTTTGCAGATTCCTGGTCCTGCCCCTCCCAAAGGACCAATAATAGAACACCAGAAGAAGATTGGACTTTGGGCTGTCAAACTACCATCAGCAGATTCTGTTGTTGTTCGGAGGACACTTGCAACTCTGAAAGAAAACCCCTGTGGTCTTCCAGGGGTTAATGAGAGTGCCAAACAGATTGAAAAGAGGGAAGCCTTTTGGCCAACGGTGAAGCCAGCTCACTTTGGAGTGAAGATAGCTTCTAAATCTGTGTTTGGTATCATTCGGTTCATCATTGTTGGAATATTCATTGGGCTTTTGGGTAAAACCAACTTTGGGAGGTGGCTTCTCCTAAAATTTCCCTCAATTTTCAGCCTTGGGTGGTTTAAGAAGAACGGTCCCAGTGAGGATGAGGTGAGAAGTGCTTCTTTTAAGATGTGGTTTGTTGGACATGGATTTAGTGATAGCACCCTTGCGGCACAGGGAAACATGAAACCCGATATGGAAATAATAACAAGAGTAATGGGTCCGGAGATTGGCTATTTGACCACTTCAATAGTTCTAATTCAGTGTGCTCTTGTTCTACTAAGCCAACGTGATAACTTGCCAAAAGGAGGAGTTCTAACACCTGGGATTGTATTCGGCCCAACAGATCTTCAAGAACGACTCCAAGAGAATGGAATATCTTTCGATTTCATTTCAAAGAGTGCTCTCTCTACCTAAATGGCAAGGTCTTTGTCACATTAATATTACAAAATTTGGTGCCTTTTTAAGCAGTTGTATCATATGTTTTGGTTTCTTTATATGCTTGGTGTGTGCTACTATTGAGAATTTAAAAAACCTTTCTACATCTGTATCTTGTGACGCCTCCTTCATCTCATTGCAACTTGGCAAACACAAAAAACAGCTAATTTTGAAAGCTCTGTATGTATATTATTATGACATCCTATTCCTTCGTAAACCTTTTTATCTTGAAAACATGACATTATTGCCAATGTTATATGACAGTCTATCGATAATGCTTGCAAACACCGATTGAACACTGACATGTTTTCAAGGCCTTCTTCCTCATATGGCAATGTGTTTCATTAACCCTTTGAGTCACTGGACTGTAACACTGACATGTTCTCAAGGCCATCTTCCTCAAATCTCAATGCGTTTAATTAACCCTCTTAGTCATTGGACTGTAACATTGGCCCGAAAACAGAGGCTCTGTTTGGAAGAGTTTTGGAAATGTAATTTTACCGCTTGATTTGCACGTGGCATTTGGTTACAGTTTTTAAAAATTAATTTTACATCTATTTTTGAAAACCCTTTCCAAGGCGGGAAAATTTACTTTAACCGGTCGTCCCCCGTATGTCCGGTCGGTTGATCGAAACAGTACACAATTTATTTTTATTTTATTTTTAATTTTTACAATTGACACCTGTTATTTTTTATATTTTAAATAAAAAAAATTGGAATTTTTAAATTTTTTTTATGAGTTTTGAATAGAATTTTGAGTTGTGTGTTTGGTTATGAATTGTAAATTTTTATATCAAATATTATATGTCACATCAAAAATTTTTCATTCAATTCAAAACTCATTCACCAAACAAAATTTTCACACTTACAAACTTAAAATACAACTTATGTTCTCAAATCATATTTAGAAAACTTTACCAAACGTTATTATAGTCTTCTTAGATGGTGTTTGTTTGGAAGGATTTGAGCATGGGATAGGACTAATAGTCCATCCGGAATAAAGTCCGTTACTTGATTGAAATTTTTTGTACTGGACTAATAGTTCATTCCGATTATGAATTCCAAATCTATGGAATTATTCTATCTCATGGAGGGTGAGACACAATCCATAGGATAACTCATCCCATGGGATAAGGTAGTGAAATTATATTTTTGATCCTCTACTTTTTAATATCTTTCTAAAAATAAAATTTATTTATTAAATTATTTATACTTTATTAAATTATTTATTTTAATAATATGGTATTAATTATACTTAGTAAACTAAAATAAAATTTAAAAATCTCAACTACAAATTAAAATAAATTTATATAATTTTTATTAATATTCTATTTATTTAATTTTTTAAAAGTTCTAGTAAAAAAATAAAATAAAATTTATAATTCAGATATAATATTCCTATTATTTAGAAAATAATTTAAAATGACAAAATAGTCTTTTAAGTATTTATCATTTCCCATAATATCCCAAACAAATATAAGATTTAATAGAATAGTCCAATCTAAATATCTAATCCCACGACTAAATAAACATAGGATACAAATTTAGTTCAACCAAATAATCCGGAAATAATGTATTCCAAGACTAACAATCCGGTAGATTACAATCCCCATTATCCAATCCGTCCAAACAAAAAACATCCTTAAAATACTAGTATATATCGGCCCCGTTTGGTAGAGTTGTGGAAAAGTGATTATACCTTATAACTTAACAGCTTATAACTTATAGTAGTGAACATAAGTTAATTTTTGACTTATAAATTAAGCTTCTCCTCCCCCACTCAAAGAATAAGTTAATTTTTAACTTACAAAAAATTATAAGGTGTATTGTTAAGCTGAACCAAACACACCAAAATAGTTTAAATTAACCTAAAAATTAAAATAAATTAGAAATAAATCTTACCAAACAGGACCATCCTCCTCTGTGGAACATTTGAAACATCTGTCAGCATTAGCCATCAACCAAATATAGAGAGACACCCAACAAACTTCATATTAAAAATTACAAAACTTTCTAGAAATGCATTTATGCAAGCACCAATTAACCAAATATAGAGACACCGAACCCAACCTCATTTTGAAAATTACACTAAAGAAGAAAGAAAACACCAAAATTATTGAATCTAGCATTTATTTGAAAGGGGAAGGGTGGGTGATTTCGGTGGATTGAGATTTCCAACTGGGTGATCATAAAATCAAGGAAACAACCACCATTTAGGCAGTCTCTGCAAGCGTCAACGTCTCAATAATTCCCATCAATGCCTTCACCGAGCTCCCATTAGCATCTTGACAAGCCTTCCTAGCTTCTTCCCCAACTTCCATTGCTTTATTCCTCAACTTCTCATCACTCATCATCTCTCTAACCTTCTCTCCAATCTCTTCCCCTTTCACTACCTTCTCTCCACCCCAACCCCAATCTCTCACCCACATCCCCAGCCCAGCATTCTCAACCACCTCTGCATTCACCCTCTGGTCGCCGTGCAGAGGCCACGCCAACACCGGCACGCCGTGCCGAGCAGCTTCCATCACAGAATTCCATCCGCAGTGGCTAATGAAACCCCCAATTGCAGGGTGTGCTAGAATTTGCTCCTGATTTACCCATCCTTTCACTATGATTCCCCTGTTTTTTGTCCTTTCCAGAAACGAATTGCCCAGCAAATCTTCAATCTCTTCGTTGTCCTCTTTGTCCACTTTGCTGGATTTCAAAACCCACAAGAAGGGACATCCACTTCTCTCCAACCCATCTCCGAGTTCTCTGATTTGGTCCTTTGACATGGCTGTTCTGCTTCCGAAGCTAACGTACACTACAGATCCAACACTTTGATCATCTACCCATGAAAGATAGTCTCCTTTTTTGAACTTGTAAGGCTCGAATGGGCCAATTGGGAGAACAGGTGGGAGGCTACTTAAGACACTGCCATTGTTGAGTGCAGCGATTGTGTCGGGTTCGAATCGGTCAAAGGTGTTCAGCAAAATGCCTTTGGCTTTGGGGAGAATCTGAGCGTTGGATATTGCGAACGAGGTGAAGAACAGAGTCGGATTGAAGAATGGAGGAGGAATAGTTGACAGAGGCAGTGGGGATAAACCTGGGATTTGTACATCGTTATCGGATCCACCGAATTTAGCAGAGTTTTCGGAGAATAAGAAAGGAAGGTAGGAAAAGAGAGAGGAAAATCTAGCAGAGGTAGTGGAAACAACGTAGTTGGGTATGGAAAGATGTTCAGCAAGAGGAGTGACAGTCACGGAACCAACGAAATCAGAGAAGATAGCAGAGAGAGGTGGAGAGGAAGATAACAAGAGAGGCTTGAGAAGGTGAACAGAGCGACTAATGGCTTCAAATTGAATGAAGAAAGGGTCGGTGTTGGTGGAATTGGGGGGATTACAGGGGAGGATTTCAAAGTCGAGACGATTGATATGTGGGTAGGTGGAAAAGAAGGTAGAGATGTGGGTGGACTCAGCAACTGAGACTGTTGGCTTGACGGTGATGAGAGTTACGAGGCAGCCTCGTGAAGATAGCATGGCGGCTAGCCTGAGGAACGGAGTCAGATGACCCATGCCGGCGCCGGGGAAGAGAGCGACGTGAGGGGATTTTCCCGGAAAATCGTGGGTGTTGGGGGCCATTGTTGTTGGTGATGGGGAAACTAGTTGCTCACTCATTTTTTTGGACGACTCTGTACTTTGCCCTGTCTTCGGTTCGAACATATACGAGTGTGTAGGAGTCCGGATCCTCTCCAGCTTCTTTCTCCAGCCGTTTCTCCGGGAAACGGCTCAGATGGAGCCACATCACCTCTAAACAAATATACGGCTCAGATTTATTGTTTAAACCAAAAATAAATAAATAAAAAAAGTACACACCTACCCCCACTGACACACACTCTCTCTCTCCGTTGAACATTCTTTTCTCACAGCCACACACACTCACAGTACATATTCTCTCTCTCTCTCTCTCTCTCTCTCTCTCTCTCTATATCACATTTTAAAAAAAAAATAAATTAAAATCACACTCCCTCCCTATCACATTTCTAATAAAAAATAAAAAAAAATATTTTAATCTTTTTCATTTTATTATCATAATATATATATAATTTTTAATATAAAATTTTAATTTTTATAAAATTAATATCATTGAAAATATACTTTTAAAATAAATAAAAAGTAATTATTATGTTTAGTTATGCTTTCAAAGTATTATTTTTAAAATATAAAAATTATTTTGATAAAAATAAACACACAAAAATCATATATTTTTGAAATTCTCAAAAATAATCTTCAATCCAAATATATATATATATATATATATATATATGAAAATAATGACTTATGTTCATCAATGTAAATTTTTTATTTTCTTTAAAACACAAATTCAATCTGTGCATAGGTGTAAATCAAATATAATTTTTTTTTATTTCCTTTAAAAAAATTATAAACTTGTTTGGTTAATAAAATTAAATTAAAAGTCATTATTTTCATATGATTTTTTTGGAATGAAGATTGTTTTTGAAAATTTCAAAAATATATGATTTTTGTGTGTTTATTTTATCAAATTAATTTTTATATTTAAAAAAAATAATTTGAAAACATAACTAAACATCTTAATTACTTTTTATTTATTTTAAATTTTTATTAAATATATTTAATATCAGTCTCATTTTAAAGGTATATTTTCAATGATATTAATGTTATAAAATTAAAATTTTATAGTATTAAAAATTATATATATATATATATATATATATATATATATGTTATGAAAAAGTTTAAAATAATTTTTTAAATCTAAAATATCAGTCTCATTTTTGTTTTATGTGTTTGGCTACGATTTGAGTGTAGAGTTGTTTTTAAATCTAAAATATTAAAATTTTAAATTATTTAAATTTTTTGAATATTTAAATTATTTAAATTTTTACGATTTAAATTTTTTGAATATTTATTTTAATTTTTTACTTATTAAATTTTTTAGATTATTTAAATTATTTAATATTTATGATTTAAATTTTTTGAATATTTATTTTGAAAAAAAATTATTTCCTTTGTAGTATTTTCAATTAAAAAATTGATTAATGTTATTTTCTGTTAATAATAAATTAATTTTTTTGGAAAAATGGAATGGAACGGCGTCGTTTTTTTTGGAAAAATGGACCTGTTTTGCTTAACACAGTACTGTTAAAAATTAATTTTTGTTAATTTTTTTTATTTTTTTTATTTGTAGTGAATATTTTAAATTTTTTTTTTTTTTTTTACTTGTTTAGATGCATCTTATTAAGATATATCTAAAAAATAAAATATTTGTGAAAAAATACTTTTAAAAATTAATAAATACATAAAAATACAAAAAATATATTGAAACTTTATGGCTCCGTTTGGTAAGACTTTTTAACTATGATTTGCGAATATGAGTTGTATTTTGAGTTTGTGTGTTTTGAAATTATGATTTGAGTGTAGAAAATTTGTTTGGTTATGATTTTTTAATAGAGGGTTGAATTGAGTGTGTAATTGAGTTTTGAAAGCTTGATTTGGCATATGAAGTAAGAAGATTTATTTAGTTATGAATTTTGAAAAGAGTTTTCAAAACTTAATTCAAATTGTTATAACTCATAACAAAACATACTACTTTCACATTATTGAAAATTCTGATCAACACTCATAACCAAACTCTTTTTAAAATTCAATTAAAAAAATTTATTATTAACAGAAAATAACATTAATCAATTTTTTAATTGAAAATACTACAAAGGAAATAATTTTTTTTCAAAATAAATATTCAAAAAATTTAAATCATAAATATTAAATAATTTAAATAATCTAAAAAATTTAATAAGTAAAAAATTAAAATAAATATTCAAAAAATTTAAATCGTAAAAATTTAAATAATTTAAATATTCAAAAAATTTAAATAATTTAAAATTTTAATATTTTAGATTTAAAAACAACTCTACACTCAAATCGTAACCAAATACATAAAACAAAAGTCAATTAAGAAATTATTTTTAAAACTCATAACCAAACACATAACTCGAAACTCCATACTACTTTTACAACTCTATACTCAAATTGTAACCAAATACATAATAAAAAAATTAAAATATTTAAAAATATTTTAAAAATTAAAATCGTAATATTAAAATTTAATTTCTTAATTCATTTATTCCTTCACAACGTGGCAGCTTCAAAACCTTCGGATCACTCCTCCGCAACGTGTCGCAATCTTGTTGAAAGTGCTGGATAGTGCCGGATGGAAGGACTGCCGGAGAGGAGGGGAATCCCCGGCGAGGCTTTGCTACAGACCTACCAGTAATCATCCATATACGAGTGTGTAGGTGACTTTAATGGGGCTTTGCTACAGACCTACCAGTAATCATCCATATACGAGTGTGTAGGTGACTTTAATGGGTAATGCTATAAGTTTTGTAATTTGTGAATTTTATTATTATAAATAATATAATTTAATATTATAATTCTAGTTAAACATTAAAGAAAATATAACAAAAATTCTTAGATCGTAATCAATTTATTCATACACAAAATTCTATAAGAATAATGTCGTAATATTATTATTGTAAAAAGAGTTTATTACACTCTCTATTATTAAATTATCGTTAAATTATCTACTTAGTTTTTTGAATTATTGATTGAGTCTGTTTAGTCTCTAAAGTATATAAACTAAAATTTATTTAATCCTTAAACTATCGATCGAATCTATTGAGTCTCTAAAATATTTAATTCAAACTTATTTAATCTAAAGGATTACAAAAATAAAATATAAATTCTTAAGTATTATAAATTAATAAAAGACTTTATCAAGTTAAGATTTTATTTCAAAAAAATCTTAAATTTCTATTTGGTCTTTAAAAAATGTTTTTTTAAAAAATGTTTTTTTATTGTGTGTTTAAATTAATATCAGAATCTTGCCAATAAAATTATATAAGTATTAAACATACTAAAGAAATAGAATTAGAATTGGATAATTTGAATTATAATACTTTGATACGAATTATAATTAAATAAAGTAATACATTAAGCCTGTGTTTGGCAAGTGGGTTTGCAGGCTTTTTTGGCTATTTTAGTCACAAAAAACAAAATAGGCTATTTTAGCCATAACAAACAAAACATCACATCTAACTCATAATCATTACATTCCTCTCTCACAAAAAAATTCAAAAAAGCCAAAAAGCCAAAAAGCCCTTCCCAAATCAAGCTTTTAAGTCCAGGCTAAAATAGCCAAAAAAGCCAAAAAGCTAAAAAGCCAACCCACTTCCCAAACGGAGGCTAATTAAGTTATAAAAAACATTTAGTGAAAATTTTAAAAACAATTAATAGGAAATTATAGACGACATCTGGTATATAATATTAGATAAAGGGCTTATATTTTAACTTGATAGGGTTTTTTACTAATTTATAATATTTATGGGCTAATATTTTATTTTTGTAATCTTTTTAGGGATTAAATAGGTTTGAATTGAATATTTTAGGGACTTAATAGATTCAGTCTTCGTTTGGCATTGACTTTTTTAGCCTCGTTTGGTTTGGTTTTTTTTTATTTTTGTGGGAGAAAAAATGTAATGATTATGATTTGGATGTGACATTTTATTTTATTGACTTATGTAGCTAATTTTGCCTTTTTGTACTTTTTTAGCCAAAAATCTAAAAACCAAACGAAGTTTCAATCGATAGTTTAGGAAATTGATATATTTTAATTTTTATACTTTATGGGCTAAGTAGACAATTAATAGTTAAGAGACTAAATAGATAATTTAGAAATAGTATAGGGGTAGAAAGTGTAATAAACTTTTGTAAAAAATCATATTAATTGAATATCAATATATATTTGATCATATCACATTTGTGTCAATAATTTATTTTAAAAATCAACATAAATAAATTTTATTTGATCAAGTGACTATCAATATTCGATTAACGTAATTTTTTATAAAAATAAAATATTCGATAAACCTTATGTAAGTTTCAAATTATCAATATAAGCTCCATAATAGATCTACGCAGGCACAATAACATTCCAATTTGATTTCATAGTAGAGAAAATTTTTATGTACCTTTTCACCTATTTTTTCAAATTTAATATTTTACACTGTTCTCAGATGATTCAAGACCTCATTCATGATTAGCTTGGACGACGACTGTTAAGAAGAGCATTTCTAATAGTCTTTTTATTTGCCATTTTTTCTATATTTTAAAGAGTTAAATACAAAATAAGGCTGTGTTTAGTTTAGGCGTGGAATTATATTTTAGTACTGTATTTAAATATAATTTTCAAAAATTAATTCTGTACTCACCTTTGAAATTTTCTATCAGAACATGTTTGGCGAAGTAGAATTTTTAAATTTTAAATTTTAAAATTGGGCCTATCCTATCACCCGCCCGCCCGACCGATTGACTGGAATAATAATTTTTTTTGTTTTGTTCTGGTGTGTGTGCGCAATTGCCACCTGTTATTTAAAAAAAGTTATATTTGTTTTTGATATTTTTTAATTATAGAAATTATATTTTTTAGATCAAAATGACCAATTATTTGGTCATTTATTTAAAATTAACAAAAAAAAATTAAATAAAAATTAATTTGTCACAGTAATTTTTAAAAAATTAAAAAATATTTTTTTAAAAAAATCAACCAAATATACAATCAAAAGTAATTTTAAAACACTAGCTAAATATTTTTTTAAACAAAAAATAATATATATTTTTTAATATTTAAAATAAAAAAAATATTTTCTGAATTTTTGAATTTTTAAATATTTTTTTTATAATTATTTTTTTGAATTGAATTTTAAAAAGAGTTTGGTTATGAGTTTTGAATAAAATTTTCAACAGAGTTTTAAGTTATGTGTTATAAGTTTTTGAATTAAGTTTTAAAAACTTTTTTCAAAACTCATAACAGAACAATTTTTTTATATTTCAAAACTCATTTTAAAATTCAAAACTCAATTCAAAATTCAATTCAAAACTCTTTCAAAACTTATAACCAAACAAATTTTCTCTTTTTAAATTATGATTCAATAACTTACAAACTCAAAATACAATTCTATTATCAAATCATAGGTCTAAAACTAACCCAAAGGCTATCTAAATTCTCGACTCCCTACATTTAGGGAGGTTTCAGTCCCTTCCTATAATTAATTTTTTTTCTCTGTCATCCCTCGTATGTTTTCTCAAAAGATCGAAGGGAGAATAAAGTTTCAAAAATATTTTTAATAAAAAATAATAATAAATATTTAAAACATATAAAGAAAAAATAAAGAGTATTAGGGTATTTTGAGAAGTTGGTAAAAAATTAATTTTTGACTTTTTATCAAGCTTTTTAGCATTTTAAGTGATTTGAGAAGTTGATAAAAAGCTGACTATTGGCTTTTTAGTTTAATATTTGTTTATGATGTCAAATAAAATTAAAATGACCAAAATACCCTTACCCAGCATAAAAATTTTATTTTTTTTATTTTTTTGTCATAGGCCCCAATTTATAATTTCACACTTTTGTTTTTATAACTTTCCAAACCAATTTTGTTACGTTTTTGGACCAAAGATAAAAAATGTGACTTTTTATTTTGGTTCCCAAAATGGCACATTGTTAGAGATGATAGTTGGAAAGGTGGTTTCCTGAAATAGAAAAGACATTTTTAAACCAAAATCTAAAGAAAATATAGGGAAGATTGTTGAAGATGCTTTTAATGTATCTTATTAATTTGTATCTTAGACATGTTTATGGCTTATTTTGAGAAGACAGTAAAAAGTAATTTTTTGACTTTTAACTAAGTTTTTGTCTTTTTTTTAGACAAATGATTTGAGAAATTGGTTGGTAAAAAGTTACTTTTGACTTTTTTTATTAATATTTATTTATAATGTCAAATCAGAATTAAATGATCAAACTATCCCCATTAATTTAAAATATTGACAACTTCATTCATATAGCACATTTTGACTCATGAGGGGTAGAATTGTAATTTCACCAGCAGTTAAAAACCAACTTTCCAAATGAAAAAAAAAATACAAAAAAACTAACTTTTGACTTTTGTTACAAACCAAAAAAAGTGGCTAAAAATCAACTTTCCAAAATAGCCCTTATATATTTGTTTGATCTCTTAGAATATATTTTTTGATTAAAAATAAATAAAATTAAAGGATTGGCCAGACTCACACCATATTAAAGGGTTGGCCAAACAAAACATTTTTCAATTAGAGCACTTTCCATCAAATACCAAAACGGTTGGCCAGACTCACACCATATTAAGGGTTAGTTTGGGATGTCCTAAAAAAGTGTACTTTTTGACTTATTGGTGGGTTTGGGTTGTGTTTGATATGATGTGTTAGAGAGGTGATGTAATTTAAATAAGATGATGTGACTTAAATAAGATAGTGACTTTTTGACTTTTTAGCTTATTTAGTATATGCCAAACTAGCCCTAAAACTGTTAACAAGTGACACTGCATTTTAAAAAAAAAATTGTCACACTGCATTGTCAGTGACGTTATTTTGATCAGCTAAAAAACAAAGATATATTTGTCCACGCATGAAATAAACACCTTCTCAAAAACACCATAGTTAATTTTTATTTTTATTCTATATTTTTTTATATCGGTAGCAACATGTGCTAATTAGTGTTCTAATTAGTTTATCAATACTATTTATAATATTATTATTGATCTCATTCATTAATCATATTACAAATATCAAAAATTTCTCAAATTATATTACATTATCAATTAGTATACTAGTTAATACAATAACTTGTGTATATAGTATTATTCTTTTTATACTAGTAGAGAAAGTTGAAGTAATTTATTACTTTGTTAGGGTATATGTTGACATTTTCCTTTGGCATTACTAATGCCAAAATTTTAGAATATGAGAAATATTATATTAACAAAAATGCTAGAGGCGTCAAAAATTCTACCAAAAGTTTTACCACACAATGTGGGTCTCATGTGGGTCCCACACCCATATGAGACATTTGGTAAAACTTTTGGTAGAATATTTGGGGTCTCTAGCATTACTCTTATATTAATTCATAACAACATTACATAAATAAAACCTCAAAGAATCATCTCAAGCAAATAATAAAACAAAAAATAAAAAAATAAATCAGTAAAAAAAAAAAAAAAAAAGAGTTATAAGTCAAGAAAAATCAACGATCTTCTAAAAAATATAATATGCAAAGTAAAATCTGTTTAAAAGTCTATCGTCTCTATCAATATCGTCTCCGTCGCGGCTGATAATTAATTTTTTTATTTTATTTTAAAAGTACGGTAAAAATGTCAATAATTATGAATTGAGTTTGGCTTCTCTCGCAACTGAGCTAGCATTCAATTGGGCACAACTACCGACTCATTTATTTGATGAACCTGACAATATTGTACTGCGCTCATAACTCAGTTGGTGTATTTTCCGTTTACTCAATAGTGGGTTCCTTATTTTGAGTTGGTATAAATATGACCATAATATCGAAGTATTGCAATAATATCTCTAAGAAGCACCCCTTTTTCTAATTAAAAAAAAAAAAAACAACTAGCATCCAATTTGAGTTTTGAATCTGGACCGCGTTGATATTTTTTACATATCAATGGTTAAATGATTTGAAAATTATACGGCAACTTTTGTTATTTCTTCACGGAAAAAATGAAATTATTGCTTGATTTCATTTATGTCTTGGCAAAAAAAGAGCTCTGTATGTATATTATTATTGTTAGGAAAAATATATGATGTTTTATAAATAAATTAATAAATAAGAATAAAAATTGTTAATGTAAATTGTAAAAGTAAATGTAAATTATCACTACCACACACTCCACCTACCACCTCCACTACCACCCACTCCACCTACCACCTCCACTACCACCTTCACCTACTCCCAAATCCTCTCCTATATAAATCCTTGTAATATACACAATATACACATCAATTAATACACATCAATAAATAATACATCATTATTTAACATGGTATCAGAGCGAGGTTAAGCACTTAGTATTTTTCGCTTCACCGGCGGGCGGCAACCTCACCTTAGCCGTCCGCCGGGCCTCAACCTATTCTGCTTATTTTTCTACACATACCTTCTTCCATAATTAAGCTCTTCTCTGCCTTTACAACGGCTGCCAACGAAGACCAAGCTTTCCCAGTCCCCGGTGGACCGAAGAGGAGATACTCTCGCTTCCACGCCTTGCCGATCTTTTTATAGTAATCCTTCGACTTCGTGAAGGTGATCAGATCGTTGATAATTTCCTGCTTCTTTTTGGGCTCCATAGCAAGAGTATCGAATGTCGCTGGATGCTCGAACACCACATGGCTCCACATCGTCCTTCTAGACCTGACCCATTGCTCGCCTCTGTTGTTGGTGAAGATCTTCCTCTGCCAAGACTTCACCCCAATCGCTTTCCCTTCTTCCATTACGTGATTCAAGTAAGTCCCGGTGACGATTTCTCTGTGCCGCCGATGGAAAGTGAGCTTGTAGTACAACTTCTCGTCGTTGTCTCCGTAGAAAGAGATTACAACGTTGACCGTTTCGTTCACCTTGGTATCGTAGTCCCCCTCTCTCACCTTTGAACTGAACTCCTTTGTGCCAACTTGAAACAACATTTGCCGCAGACTGTGCCGCCGATGCAGCAACCATAGATAGCCTACCAAATCCCTGAGAAACGGCATAAAGTACATCGCCTTGAGAATTATTTCTGGGCATTGGGGCCGGACTCGATCCGAAACCAACATACTTCCCACCTTGCGATGGATGTAAACCTTCAGGCTTCGATTCATTCTCCGCAATCTTACTAGCGAAAAAAAGCTCTCCTTATTCGCCGCCGAAGCCTCCAATTGCGCCTTCGTATAAATATTATCGGTCGATCTCGACCTCGACGGAACCCCTCCGTCAGCCACCTCGGCCCCGCCATCGCCGCCGCAGCCGCACAGCCCCACACTCCCTCCAGCAATCCCTGCTGGGACGCAATCCGCCGCGCCAGATCCGAATCCTCCTCGGGCCAAATCTCCCTCCCGGACCTCCGATTCATCCACCGCCTCGGCTCCCGTGACATCGGCTCGGTCTACTTGGCTGAGCTCAAGTGCGGCGCCATCAACGGAGAAGCAGTGTTCGCAGCGAAGGTGATGGACAAGAAGAAGACCAAACCCAGCTCTCTCTCTCTCACAGAGCTCTCTCACCCCGAATCTTCTTCCTTTTCTTTTATCTGTTTCTTTTAATTTTTTAATTCCTTCCCCTCTCCAATAAAATAACTCTCTATCTTCCTTTTTGGCCGAATTGAATACCCACTCTCTCATATTTTATTAAACTATCAACATACACAACACTACCTTTTTCTCTTCAGGACAGAGAGCACTTTATTCTATAACCCTTTTTCCATTCTCACATATTCTCCACCCAAAACCATCATCACATTATCCACCGCCCAACTTTTCTTTGCCCCTCAGCTTTTTATCTTTTCTTTTTTTTTTACCCCAATTTTATTTTGACACATATTTTTTCCTTTCACACCAAAAAAAAAAAAACAAAAAAAAAACAAAAAAGAACCACAACCCATAACCATTTCCAAATTTGCACGACAAATCATATTTTATTCATCTCAGGGATTCACCCCGATCACACTTACACACACACACACACAAAAAAAAAAAAAAAATACAAACAAACAACCACATTCACAACTGGAATTTTTCTTCTCTACTCTGCCGCCGGTCTCTTCTTCTTGCCTCCATCCTGGGCGGCCCTTGACGGTGCTGCCTCCGTGCTTCCTCGACCACCAAGCCAGTTGCCTCCTCCCTGCTCCTCCACTCCCGGATCTGGTGGGCCTCCAAATCGGAACATCACGGTGGACTTCCGCTTCAGCTCCTTGTTTTCCGCCTTTAGCACACTTATCTCTGCTCGCGCATCCTTATACATGCGCTGGAGCAGAGCCAGCTGGGCGTTTAACTGCTGCACCTCATTTGTCCTACTCTGCAGCCGGTGCGACAGGTTTGTGACCGCAGTCATGGTTTCCACACATGACTTCAGAGTATACTGATTGGCCTCAATATCAGTTTGCACCGCCATTTTTTGCTCCACCGACCGCATCGGAAAGTTCAACGGAGCAAACCCAGCGGTGTTTGGTTGAGGTTCACTGGCCACCGCACCAGTTATCTCTCTTGTTGACTCGTTGAGGTCAGGAAAGAGAGTCAGCAGACCACGAGAAGACGAGGCCATTTTTTGGGCAACAAAGTGTTACAGAATATCTCTCGCAACAGAGTGTTACAGACACTCTCTCTCAGCACAACGAAGAGTTTTTCAGAGTTTTTTTAGCGGGTTTTCTGCCTCAGCCTCAGCCTCCGCTTCGATTTATAAAGACCTTGACGAAGAGGCAGACACGCGTATCATGCGCCGCTCGGCGCTCGCCGACAACTTGGCACGCCTTTTGATGGCACGTCTTTTTATGGATTGGGCACGCCTTTTGATGGCACGCCTTTTGACAGATTGGGCACACCTTTTGAGGGCACGACTTTTGAGGGCTCGATATCTATATCCCTGTATATCTTTTGGGCAGCCTATATACACACTCATACAGTGTCTTCTACACTGGTCAGCTTTTATCAATCCCTTTGTTTCAACCTCAAATAGGTTTCTATCTTCACACCTATTTGAGTTTGAGGGGGGGTTATACACAGTATCATGTATAAGTCGCTCATGGCACACTCCCTAAGTCGCCCCCTTGGTGCACCACCACAACCTCTGCTACATCGGTCCGACATGACCCCGTAAACTGTCTTCTACAACGGTCCGACATGACCCCGTAAACTGTCCTGCTACATCGGTCCGACATGACCCCGTAAACTGTCTTCTACAACGGTCCGATATGACCCCGTAAACTGTCCTTCTACATCGGTCCGACATGACCCCGTAAACTTTCTTCTACAACGGTCCGACATGACCCCGTAAACTGTCCTTCTACACCGGTCCGACATGACCCCATAAACTGTCCCGACATTGATTCCGGTTAGCTTCTACAACAACGGTCTGACACGACCACACAGTGTCTGCTACATCGGTCCGACATGACCCCGTAAACTGTCTGCTACAACGGTCCGACATGACCCCATAAACTGTCTTCTACATCGGTCTGACACGACCACACAGTGTCTGCTACAACGGTCCGACATGACCTCGTAAACTGTCTGCTACAACGGTCCGACATGACCCCATAAACTGTCTGCTACATCGGTCTGACACGACCATACCGTGTTTCCTATCCTGTTTTATTTTATTTATCAGTTTACTTTCCTGTTTTGTTACTCTCTCCAAACTCAAGTTGGCTAGTACCTATCCTCCTTGAGTTTGAGGGGGGCTGTTAATGTAAATTGTAAAAGTAAATGTAAATTACCACTACCACCTACCACCTCCACTACCACCCACTCCACCTACCACCTCCACTACCACCTTCACCTACTCCCAAATCCTCTCCTATATAAATCCTTGTAATATACACAATATACACATCAATTAATACACATCAATAAATAATACATCATTATTTAACAAAAATTAATGCAGAAAAATTAAATCAACAGCGACATAAGAATTTTACGTGATTCTCTCAATGTAAGGTACGTTCACGGAATCAAAATCCGATTTCACTATCAACCAAATTTTTTTTAAATGATTACAAATGAGACACGAATGGTCTCACAAATTACCCTTAGGTGAATTCTAGATAGTCACAAATAAATAAGAGAAAATACCTTACCAAATCGACGAATAAAAATTTTCAAAACAAAATTGTAAAAAACTCAAAATAATGCGCCTAAATCAAAATCGAAAGCTAAACCAGACTAAGCAGAGCAGCACTATTGTTTGTTTGTGAAAGCAATACGCACACATCCACAACTTAACCAATTAACCCACTGAATAATAATCAGCTTTGTTAACCCACCGGATTGATTTTTCCACAAGCACTATCTCACCGAAAAATATGAATCAATGTTGCTGCCGCTCCTTTCCCTTTTAGGAAAATCAAAGACAATTTTTTTATGTATTGTTAAATCTTAACTTTTTATTAAAGCCCTAATTATACCAAATAAATTATTAAATATTCATTGAATCTCTTAAAAGTTAGATATAATATATAAAATATATTATATTCAAATCAAATTAAAATTCTTTTAACAAACTAATTAGATCTTATACTCTACTAAGGAAATATACCCCAATAATTCTCCCCCTATCGACTTAGGTGGAGACATCAATCATACCCGCCAAAATTTGACACTTTAAATGTTTGTACCTCGACAAAGTCTTAGTCAACATATCCGAAATATTATCATTCGTGTGAAGCTTTTCGAGTTGTAACAATTTCGAATTTAAAACATCACAAATCCAATGGTACCTCACATCAATGTGTTTCGATCTCGAATGAAAAGTAGAATTTTTACTTAAGTGAATAGCACTTTGACTATCACAATAAAGCACATACCTTTCTTGCTTTAAGCCCAACTCTTACAAAAATTTCTTCAACCATAACTCTTTCTTACAAACTTCCGTAATGGTAATAAATTCAGCTTCGGTAGTTGAGAGAGTAACATATTTTTGTAATTTAGATTGCCATGCCACAGCTCCCCCTACAAATGTCATCACATACCCCGAAGTAGATTTCCTAGAATCAACATCACCAGCCATGTCAGAATCCGTAAACCCATCAAGCATCGGCTTACCATCCCCAAAACACAAACATACCTTTGAAGTGCCTCGAAGATATCTTAGAATCCATTTTACCGGATCCCAATGTTCTTTACCCAGATTAGACAGAAAATGACTCACCATACCAACAAAGTGAGCAATATCCGGCCTTGTACAAACCATGGTGTACATCAAAGAACCAACCGCTGAAGCATAATAAATTTTCAGCATCTCTTCCTTGTCTTTTTCACTTGTATGATATTGATTCGAACTAAGCTTGAAGTGACCCGCAAATGGAGAACCAACCGGCTTTGCTTTATCCATGTTGAACCTCTCAAGAACTTTCTCAATGTAGCTTTCTTAAGACAACCAAATCAACCCCTCTTTGCGATCACAAACAATTTTCATACCAAATATTTGCTTTGCCGATCCCAAATCTTTCATAACAAAGACTTGCTCAACTCCAATTTCAACCTATTAATCATAGTGTAATCTTGACCCACAATTAACACGTTATCAATATAAAGCAAAAGAATAATAAATTTACCATTCGAAATTTTTTTCACAAACACACAATGGTCCGAAGTGGTTTTAGAAAAATCATTATTCATCATGAAATAGTCAAATTTTTTGTACCACTGCCGCAGGGTTTGCTTGAGGCCATACAAACTTTTTTTCAATTTGCAAACAAATTTCTCTTTCCCTTTCTCCACAAAACCTTTCGGTTGCTCCATGTAAATTTCTTCTTCAAGATCACCATGAAGAAATGCGGTCTTCACATCAAGTTGTTCAACTTCAAAGTTCATACTTGCAGCCATGCCTAAGTACAACTCGAATAGAAGACATCTTCACAACCAGTAAGAAAATCTTATCTAAGTCAATACCTTTCTTTTGCCCAAAGCCTTTCACAACAAGACGTGTTTTGTATCTCAAATTCTTGCTGTCATTCTTCAATTTGAAAACCCACTTATTTTTCAAAATTTTCCTCCCCCAAGTTGTGGTGGCGGTTCTTGAGTTGGATGCTCTTCCTTAATTTCTGGCCCAACTTCATTAGGATTAGCATCATCCTCTACATCTTCAATAAGTGGCTGCATATCTACCCCATTTTTGTCATCAATTGAAGATGAAGGAGATTGATCCATGTCAATAAGATCACTAGTTTTTTGCTCTGGTTGATCACCTTTGCCAAAGTCTTCAATTGTTTGGTCTTCAAGAAACACAACATCACAGCTTCGAATGACTTTCTTGTCGACTGGATCCCACAATCTATAACCAAATTCATCATGTCCATAGCCAAGAATAATATATTGTCTTGACTTACTATCAAGCTTGGACCTCTCATCTTTAGGAATGTGAACAAAAGCTCGGTAACCAAACACTCTCAAGTGCTTATAAGATAAATCTTTACCGGTTCAAACTCTTTCGAAAAACATCACTATTCAAAGGATAGGAAGGGGACAAATTGATCACGTCAACCGCAATCCTCATTGCCTCACCCCAAAAGGATCTTGGCAATTTAGCATGTGAAAGCAGACACCTTGTTCTTTCCACAATGGCGCGGTTCATCCGGCAATGCCATTTTGTTGAGGAGTCTTCTTAACTATCTTTTAGTGCTGAATACCTTGACTACGATAATACTCATCAAATGACCCAATGTATTCACCACCATTGTCTGATCGGATGCACTTCAATTTCTGCCCTGTTTCTTTTTCAACCATGGCCTGAAAATGCTTGAATACTTCTAGAACTTGATCTTTAGTTTTTAGTATGAAAGCCCAAACTTTCATTGAATAATCATCAATGAAAGTAACAAAATAAAGTGCACCACTATGTGTTTTAACTTTCAAAGGACCACAAGCATCGGAATGAATCAACTCCAAAACATTTTCTTTTCTAGAAGCAACATTTTTATGAAAAGAAACTCTATGTTGTTTACCCGCCAAACAATGAACACAAGTTTTAACATGTGTACCTTTCAAACTGCGTAGAAGCTCTTTCTTGAACAAAACTTACAGCCCCTTTTCACTCATGTGCCCAAGTCCCTTGTGCCACAATTCGGTAGAAATATCATCTTCAAGTGCATTGACAACACCTTTACAAATTTTTCCTCGCATCGAATAAAGTGTGTGAGTCTTCTTGTATTTAGCCACCACCAAAGAACCCTTTGTGAGCTTCCATATTCCATTACCAAATTTGTTATTGAAGCTTTCATCATCTAGCTTCCTGGTAGAGATCAAATTTAGGCGAATGCCAAGAACATGCCTCACATCTTTAAGCAACAACTTGCAGCCCAAATTTGTTTCCAAGCAAACATCAACCATGTCAATAATCTTGGACAAACCTTCATTACCTGAACAAAACCATAATCTCTTTTAGTGTGGGTAGTGAAGAAATCAATTCGAGAAGTCACATGAAAAGAAACGCCAGAATCAATCACCCAATTGCTCTTTTGGCCCACAAAATTGATACAATCATCTTCACAAATGACCATGAGATCATCGGTGGTAACCGTCGTTGTGTCTTCTTACTTCTTATCCATGCTTTTGTCATGCATTGTCTCCTTGTTCTTGAGCTTTTGGCATTCTCGCTTCATGTGCCAGTTCTCATGGCAATAATAGCACTCAATGTCTTTCTTTGAAAAAGAACCTTCTTTTAATTTGTCACGACTTTGATCACAACCATGAGGAGTCTTACTCCTCCCCCTATTTTGCTTCGATCTCTCACAACAAATGCCTCTGAATGAGAAGAACCTGCTGATTTTCTTCTAGTTTCTTCATTCAGCAAGCTACTAGTGACTTGGCTCATTGTAATAATTCCATTGGGCGCCGAATTACTAACCATCACAACCAAAGTCTCCCAACTTTCATGCAAAGAACTAAGTAGCATCAAAGCTTACAACTCATCATCAAAAATAATTTTCATAGAAGCAAATTGGTTAACAATACTCTTTATTTCATTCAAATGTTCTAGAATGGGACTGCCATCTTTATATTTACCAACTTACGAAATAGAAAAGCTTTATTTGTGGCTGATTTTCTATCATAAAAGCTTTCTAATTTTTTTCATAAATCATGTGCAGAAGTTTCAGTAGCAACATGATAAAACACACTGTTATCAATCCATTGACGGATAACACCAATAACTTTTTGATTAAGCCTCTTGCATTCATCATCTTGCATACCCTCAGGTTTGTCACTATCACCCTCAATAGGCCCATACAAATCTTTATAAAATAATAGGTTCTCCATTTTAGTTTTTCATGTTACCCAATTACTTCCATTGAAGCTAGACATATGACCCATATTCCCCTCCATTGATTTACACAAATCAATAAACCCAAATAAACCGTAAACTCTAATACTAGTTGAGAGGGAGATTTCATAATATGGCTTTAGGCCGTGGTAGTGGCCAGCCAGAGATTGGACTAGGCGTGTTTGGGCCGAGCTGAGCTGGGCCATTCTAGGGGAAGTTTGCTCGGTTGAAGTCCAGACTCGATTTGGCCGACATGATTCTCTGCTAGCCCGGTTTCTATTGGTCGCTCGTTTAGCTCGGCGAGTAAGGTCCTCCGCAGACCGGCTCAACCAAGCAGGAGCTCGGTCATAGCGGAGGGCTACTGAGCTCGGTCGTAATGGAGCTTGGCGAGAAGCACTGTTTGTCTCGTAAAGTAACACGGTCGTAGGAGGCTGGGTTAGTGCCGCCGGGTTGCCCGTTCGCGCCAACGCCGTATGGCAGTTTGGTTAGGTGGTGCTTAGCTGAATTTGCGCTGACACGTAGGAGAGCAGGTCCATGTGTCAATGGGCAAATAGATGCAGAGGTGAGCGCAAGAAGTATATAGACGTGACTGCGCCCCCATGCTAAGGATAAAACATTTGCTGGTGAGAGAAACTTTAACATTGATTCAGCTCCTCTCTCTCCTTCTCTCAGAATGTGTGCTAACTTGACCGTCGGAGGGGTTTTTCGGCAACACACCGCCAGGTAGCTCACCGCCGTTGTGTTTTCAGGTTGATCGGATAGATACGGAGCTTGGATGCAAGGAGTACGGACAGAGACGAATATCTCCTTCCCGTAAAATTGGCACCGTTTGTGGGAAATCAACAGACAAAACCTTGTCTTCCAAGCTTCTCCGGTCATCTATTATGGAGATCCACAACGACGTTCTGTTGGTCGCCATCTACGACATCACGCCAGAGTCTGTTCGGCATAGAGATAGCCTGCCGCCATTCCAACGATGGCTGATTTGGAGACCTCCGCACGAGGGCTTTCTAGGGATGCGCGAGACAAGCGCGCAAGGATTTTTGGGCGCTCTGTCATTTCAAAAGAGTGTCGCCGACGGCGAGATTCACACACTCAACACTTGGAAGACAAGCTGAGAGACCAAGATACCATCATCAAGAAAATAGCGACAGAGATGGAGGCCATGAAACGCCAGATGAAGAGAAAGAGCATCGCTGAAATGGGAAACCACAGTGAGTATGTCCATTCCCGCCGCTCCGGTAATCTTAATAGACTTCGCACCCCTTCACTCTCCGTCACGAGAAGCTTCAGAGCTGGAGACTACGTAGTGCCGGCGATGATATCTCACACACAAGACAGCAGTTTCCACCTCTCACATCTGACGACGGCGTCGAGATATTCTTGCTCTGGCCGTTCAAAATACTTGAGAGATGTGTTGGAGGAGCGCACTCGCTGGCAAGAGGCACAAAGGGTGCCTGCATTGTAGCGGCTGGTCCCTAGAGGGCGAGCCAGTGAAAAAGTCGCCATACCACAGCCACGCTTGGTGGCACGCGCGCCACTAGACAGAGAGTTGGCAAGGCTAAGTGACACCCCTTTTTTCGTAGAGATCAAGAACACACCACTCCCCCCCGGGTTCCATCAACAAAAGTTCATGCTCTATGACAGAAAGACTGATCCATATATGCACGTAAGCTACTTCCGGCAGGTTATGGCTGGGCACAGGCGAAATGATGCGCTCGTGTGCCTTGTTTTTCCATCGAGTTTAGGTAAGTTGGGCTTAAAATGGTTCGAAAGGCTACCAGATGAGAGCATCGAGGGATAGCAACAGTTTGCAGAGGCATTTATCACCAAATTTAAGACAAATGCCAAAACGCTCAAGGAAGTTAACCATCTCTTGAGAGTAAAGATGGAGCCGGGTGACTCTTTGAAAGCGTATAACACTAAGTATTGGAAGACTTTCAACGAGATCCTTGATTGCCCGACTAACCTTGCAATCACTTAGTATAAGCGCGGTCTTCCAGTTGGACATCGATTGAGAGACTCCCTCACAATGAATCAACTGTCGACCATGGAATTGCTCATGTAACACATTAATGAGAACATTCGAGTTAAAGACGATGCAGCCGCAGCTACCGTGATGTCAAGTCCAGTAGTAGAGAACAAGAGAGTAGTGGGAAAGGTTCACGCAGTCGGACAAGATGATGGCCATGCAAACTACCATGGAAGAGATATAAGCATTTCGGTTTTTGGAAGACGTCAGTAAAAAGGCCGAGGAAAATGGGCATAAAACTCACAGAATGTAAATGGCCAATCCATTTCCAAAACATTGAACTCTGCCAATCTAAAGTTTTGTTCTTAGTTCTATTTTGTAACCCTTTTTGCCATTGGCATAATGAAACAAGTAGACAATTTTCTTGAAAATTGTTGTATTTTTGCCTCGCCAAGCGGATTTAGGGCGGTCCAAGGGGCAACTAATGACCATTTTGACGGAAGGATCAAAACTCCATGCCAGGCGAATTTTGCTCGGCAAAAGGTTTGTTGATGGTTTTATCAACTTTGGAATTCCTCGCCTGGCGGATTTTGCTCGGCGAGAGGTTTGTTGATAGTTTTGTTCAACTCTGGAATTCCTTGCCGGGTGGATTTTACTCGGCAAGAGGTTTGTTGATGGTTTTAATCAACTTTAGAATTTCTTGCCGAGTTGATTTTGCTTGCCAAGAAGCAAGTTGCCGAGCTGACTTTGCTCGCCAACTTTCAAGTTCCTTGTCGAGCTGATCTTGCTTGCCAAGAAGCATGTCGTGGAGCGGACTTTACTCGCCGACCTTGGAGTTCCTTGTCGAGCTGATCTTGCTTGCCAAGAAACAAGTCGCGGAACGGACCTTACTCGCCGACCTTGGAGTTCCTTGTCGAGCTGATCTTGCTCGCCAAGAAGCAAGTTGCCGGCTAACTTTGCTTGCCAACTTTGAGATTTCTTACCGAACTGAATTTTGCTCGCTAAGAAGTCGCCGAGCCGATTTTGCCCAAAAACTTTTAATAGAAACTGATGATTTATTCAGTCGAAGAGTGAACACGGTCTAGGGGCATCACATTTAGTCTGGGTCACTGCTTTGCTAGTGTAAGTTTAATGCAAGAGCCTAGATTGGGGGGAAAGCAGTAAGGTTGATCTCAATGACTTGATCTTGCCAAAAAGATCTTTGCTCAGCAAGAGGATAGTTGATAGATTTTATCAACTTTAGAATTATCCACCGAGCAGATATTGCTCAATCAAATGAGTTGATGACTTGCTTAGCTCGAAGAGTCGGTAAGTGGATGTTGCTCGGCCAAATGAGTTGATGAATTATTCAACTTTCTTGGCCGAGGTGACCTTACCCGGCAAGCCGAATTGATGAGTTGTTCAACTTGGAGCTCCACTGAGTAGGATGTCGCTCGATCGAACAAGTTGATAAATCGTTCCATTCCAACTTTCTTGGCCAAGGTGACCTTACTCGGCAGGCCGAATTGATGATTTGTTCAACCCGGAGCTCCACTAAGCGGATGTTGCTCGGTCAAACGAGTTGATGATATGTCCAACTCCCAAGCTTTTGGCCGAGATGATTTAGCTCGGTCAAGGAAGTTGATGTTTTGTTCAACTTTGGAAGCTTTTGGCTAAGATGATTTAGCTCGGCCATAGAGGTTGATGTTTTGTTCAACTCCAAGATTTTTGACCGAGATGATTTGGCTCGCTCAAGGAAGTTGATGTTGTGTTCAACTTTGAAAGCTCTTAACTGAGATGATTTAGCTCGGCCATGGAGGTTAATGTTTTGTTCAACTCCAAGACTTTTGGTTGAGATGATTTAGCTCGGTTAAGGCTTTTTGATGACTGGTTCAACTTCGAAGATTTCTCGCCAAGATGATTTAACTCGGCTAAGGCTTTTGATGTTTTGATCAACTCGTAAGGCTTTTGGCCGAGATGATTTAGTTCGACCAAAAAAGTTGATGTTCTGTTCAAACACATGCATTCCTTGCCTAAAAGTAGATTTTGCTCGGCAAGATAAAAGTTGAAGATTTGTTTGAGATTTGCATAAAGCTCCAGAAAAAAGAGTAGCACAAAGACTTGGCTAGTTCAAGATAAACGTAAAGGGGTCCGAATCAAATCGGCCTCAAGACTCTATCCCCTCACTGGCTAGCTCAAAGTGGATGTCATTTGGGATTTGCAAATTCTTTACGAAAATTAACAACTGCTCTTGGCGAGCTCATTCTAACGCAGAATTGGCCCATAGAGCTCGGTTAAAAAATTTGTTGAGAAAATAGCCTGGTTACTCGGTTGTAGAGCGCCATGAGATGATAATTTTGAGGTAGCTCGATTATGAACCAGGGGCAACATTCTTAGCTCCGCTGTAGAGCTAAAGGAATTTAGTTCGGTTTTGGAGCAAGTGTTATTACCTAAAGGCAATTGGCTCAACTATTGCAAAATGAGCTATGTGTTCGGTTTCAAAATTAGCAAGTGAAGTCCATAACTCGGTGGAGAGCACAAGGCAATTATAGCTCGGCTATGTGCGTAGTTCCTAGTTCAGTGTCAAAATTGAGGAATTGTGAGTTGATGCAAAATTACAGCTCAGTAGTGGGTATTTTTTTTAATTCAGTTTATTGAGACAGAAAGTTGCTCGGTCACCAATGGAATTCTACATCAAAGCATTGGATTGTTTCAAAGTTTTATGATGGGGCCCTCCAAGCACAAACATATTAATTAATATGTTTAATATGTTTGTTATTGAATTAGTGCACGAGTTAGATTTTCAAATGGGATCCACCGAGCATTTTCATTACAAAATTGGTTTGGCTTTGGAAAAGTCAAGACCTGGGCCCCGCCTTGAATTCCTTGCACGGTCATGCCTTGCATATTCATTTGTTTTGATTACTTTTCATGTGGGTTAACTATTGTTAGCAATTTCTTAATTGTCTGATCAACTATTACTTTTGCTCAGCTCCATTGCTCGGCTTGTTGTCAGCTCGGTGGTCAAAGCCATTCAGTCTGGACTGTTGGTTTGGTTTGAGATAGCTTTGTTCTAAGCTGTTGCTCAATTGAAGTTGCAGAAATTATTGCTCGGTTGTCAAAGCTTGCAAGTGTTGATGTCTTGTTCGGTTTATTATCCGTGCATTAGTTGGTCTTCTACTGCCCAAGTATGATGGTTGAAAGGGGCATTTGAAGGTCATAACCGAGCTATCTCAATGTTGAACAGTAAACTGAGCTAAAGTTTAGTAGTCCTAATCGTGTTATAGCAGAAGGGATTAGAAGTTAACAGTTGGGCAAAGGGAACCAATGGGCAAAGAGTCTAGCCTGGCCTAGTATTGTAATTCCGGTCACGCGTGTGCGGACGGAATTAAGGGGCAATTGAGAGGGAGATTTCATAATATAGCTTTGGGCCGTGGTAGGGGTCGAGGAGATTGGACCAGACATGTTTTGGCCGAGTTGGGCTGGGCTGTTCCAGGGGAAGTTTGCTCAGTTGAAGTCCAGACCCAATTTGGCCGAGATGATTCTCTGCTAGCCCGGTTTCTATGGGTCGCTCGTTTAGCTCGGGGAGTAAGGTCCTCCACAGACTGGCTCAACCAAGCAGGAGCTCGGTCATAGCAGAGGTGTCACGACCCGCTCCCCGTACCCCAGAGTTAAGTATCGTGATGGCCAATAACTGAAGTTACCTTCGGCCAATTCATAAACAAATTAATAAACGCGAGCAGAAGAATATTTAAGTGAGGGTACTAAAATAATCATTGGAGCTTCTATTTAATTACATTGCCAGAGCTGAACTATTTCTACAAGTGCTTTGTGCCTACCCCACACGCTGGCCCTGACATGTCACCTTAAAGTGGTAAACAACTATAAGCACATGGCAGAGTGAGAAATATTATACTAAGAGTATAAGGGCATAAAATTCACCATGAATAATTATGGGGTTAAACAGAGTTTGATATTAAAATACATAATATATATCATACAGAAATCATTTGACATATAAGACAAAAATTACGTAAATAACTATAACCACGGTACAGAACAAGACAGGGGTCACTGGAGTGATAATCAGAACAGCGGTCAATGGATCCATGACAAACAGGGGACCACAAAGCTATCAAGCAGGGACCAATGGTTATTTAAGTCCCCCAAGGCGTGGGACTCCCGTGGTAGTACTTACAAAACCTATTTGTATATAAGGTCATAGTCAAATATTCTTTCAAATATAAACAAACATATCCATGGGTTTTCTTTTAACAAATAGGGTTCAGAAAATAATCCACGTAACTGGAATAATAATATAGTTGATAATAATTTATAAAGCATAACTTGTATAAAATAGATATGGTAAGTCAAACATAAGTAAAATACATTTTGATAACCCAAGATATAATATAACTCACCTTAATTTTAATACCTCACTCTTTCTTTCCAACACCAAAAACCCTTTCACCGTCCATTATTTTTTTCTCTCTCTCATTTCTCTCCTTTTCCTTTCTTTCTCTTTACTTTTCCTTTCTCTTTGTTACCTTGTGAGCACATCCTCCCTATTATATAGAAAAGGCAGCCGTGGGCACCAAGCCACGGACTGCCACGTGCCATGCTCCAATCATTCTTCCATTAATTTAAATTTATCTAAATTAATTCAAGTTTATCTAAACTTAATTATTTATTTATATTTTAACTCTTAAATTTTTAATAATTATATTATTTTACAAAATTACTCATAATAATATATAAAAAATGATATATTTTCCCTAACTGTGATTAAATAATATTAGTATAAATTCTACAGAATAATTAAAAATCTGGATTGTTACAATCTTTCCTCCTTTTAAAATTTTGTTCTCGAAATTTGTTATATGTGCAACTATCCGCTGTGCACTCTGATAAATATATATTAGATTATTAGTCTGATAAAAAATATTACCTCAAAAAAAAAAAAACTTTACCAAAAACAACTCGCTGTTTAGTTGTCAAAAATTGGTTTGGGCCAAAATGAGAAATAATAGGTGACTTTAAAAACTTTTCACTCGTTTTATTTACGATAAAAAAATAAATAAAAATAAAATGAGACCACAATGAGTTGAAAAAATTTGAGATAAACTTTTCATTGATGGGAAATAGTTTCAAAATTAGTATTTTTAAAATTTGAACCCACTTTTAAAAAGTTGAAATGAAATTTTTTTTTTTTTTGAATAATGAATTAGAAATAATGTGTATTTAATTTTGGTGGGTCTTTGAGCCCGACATCCTTTATTTCTTTTCCTTCTTTTGCCATAACAAATATAAATTATACCTCATATCCTTCACAAATTATGCACAAAAAAAAAATTAATATATATATAAAATCATATAAAATTATAATATAATTAAATCGACTAACAAAATATAATATTTAGGTACTAATTACCCGCTATCCTTCTTCTTAAATGTGCGTGTGTCCCATGCTCCAATGATGGTTTATTTTATTTTTTTAAAACCTGGCTCTGATACCACTTGTCACGACTCGCTCCCTGTACCCAAGGGTTAAGTATCGTGATGCCCAATAACTGAAGTTACCTTCGGCCAATTCATAAACAAATTAATAAACGCGAGCGGAAGAATATTTAAGTGATGGTACTAAAATAATCATTGGAGCTTCTATTTAATTACATTGCCAGAGCTGAACTATGTCTACAAGTGCTTTGTGCCTACCCCACACGCTGGACCTGACATGTCACCTGAAAGTGGTAAACAACTATAAACACATTGCAGAGTAAGAAATATTATACTAAGAGTATAAGGGCATAAAATTCACTATGGATAATTATGAGACTAAATAGAGCTTGATATTAAAATACATAATATATATCATGCAGAAATCATTTGACATATAAGACAGAAAATTACGTCAATAACTATAACCACGGTACAGAATAGGACATGGGTCACTGGAGTGACAATCAGATTAGGGGTCAATGAATTCATGACAAACAGGAGACCACAAAGCGGTCAAGCAGGGGCCAATGGTTATTTAAGTCCCCCAAGATGTGGGACTCCCATAGTGATACTTACAAAACCTATTTGTATATAAGGTTATAGTTAAATATTCTTTCAAATATAATCCGTACATAATAATCCACATAACTGAAATAATAATTTATAAAACATAACTTGTATAAAATAGATATGGTAAGTCAAACATAAGTAAAATACATTTTGATAACTCAAGGTATAATATAACTCATCTTAATTTTAATATCTCACTCTTTTTTTCCACTACCAAATACCCTTTCACCTTCTATTATTTTTCTTTCTTTTCTTCCTCTTCCTTCTCTTTTTTCTCTCATTTTCCTTTCTTTCTCTTTACTTTTCCTTTCTCTTTGTTACCTTCTGAGCACATCCCTCACTAATATATAGAAAAGGCAGCCGTGGGCACCAAGCCACGGACTGCCACGTGCTGTGCTCCCATCACTCCCCCATTAATTCAAATTTATCTAAATTAATTTAAGCTTATCTAAACTTAATTATTTATTTACATTTTGACCCCTAAATTTTAATAATCATATTGTTTTACAAAATTACCCATAATAATATACAAAAAATGATATATTTTCCCTAACTGTGATTAAATAATATTAGTATAAATTCTACAGAATAATTAAAAATTTGGGTTGTTACAGGAGGGCTACTGAGCTCGGTTGTCATGAAGCTTGGCGAGGAGCACTGTTTGTCTCGTAAAGTAATACAGTCGTAGGAGGCTGGGTTAGTGCCGCCGGGTTGCCTGTTCGCACCAACGCCGATTGGCGGTTTGGTTAGGTGGTGCTTAGCTGAATTTGCGTTGACATGTAGGAGAGCAAGTCCACGTGTCAATGGGCGAATGGATACAGAGGTGAGCGCATGAAGTATATAGACGTGACTGCGCCCTCCATGCTGAGGATAGAACATTTTCTGGTGAGATAAACTTTAACATTGATTCAGCTCCTCTCTCACCCTCTTTTAGAGTGTGTGCTAACTTGACCGTCGGAAGGGTTTTCCGGCAACACACCGCCGGGTAGCTTGCCGCCGTTGTGTTTTCAGATTGATTGGATAGATACGGAGCTTGGACGCAAGGAGTACGGACAGCGACGAATATCTCCTTCTCGTACACCAGTTGTTAGGGAAAATATATGATTTTTCACAAGTAAATAAATCAAGGAAAATAAAAACTAATGCGCAAAAATTAAATCAACAGTGACACAAAAATTTTACATGGTTCCTTTAATGTGAGGTACGTCCACGGGACCAAAATCCAATTCCATTATCAACCAAAAAGTTTTTAAACGATTACAAATGAGACACGAATGGTCTCACAAACCACCCTTAGGTAAATTCTAAATAATCACAAATAAATAAGAGAAAATATCTCACTAAATAGATTAAAAATTTTCGAAATAAAATTATAGAAGACTCAAAATAACGCGCCTAAATCAAAACTGATAACTGAACCAGACGAAGGAGAGCAGCTTTATTGCTTGTTTATGAAAGCAATACACACATATCCACACCTTAACCAATTAACCTACTGAATAATGATCAACTTTGTTAACCCACTGATTTTTCCACAGGCACAACTTTGTTAACCCGCGGGCGGCGGGCCAATTCTACATTCCTATCAATGTGCATGTTAACATGTCAATGTGAATATTCACATTGTCAACGGGCCGGGCTGGGCCTACTCTGGGCCGCAGGCGAGCTTCAGGCAGCGGGCAAATTTTGCACTCCTATCAATATTAATGTTAACATGTCAATGTGAATATTCACATTGTCACGGGTTGGGCCAAGCCCGCCTCGGGCTGCGGTCGGGCTTCGGGCCGTCCACGGGCTGCGGGCCAGTTTTACACTCTTATCAATGTGAATGTTAACATGTTAATGTGAATATTCACATTGTCAATAGGCCGGGCCCGCCCCGGGCTGCGGGCGGGCTTTTGGCCGCCCATGGGCCATGGGCCAATTTTATACTCTTATCAATATGAATGTTAACATGTCAATTTGAATATTCACATTGTCAACAGGCCGGGTCGGGCCCACCCCGGGCCGCCCACGGACTGTGGGCGGGTTTCGGGCAGCCACGGGGCACGGGCCAATTTTATACTCTTATCAATGTGAATGTTAACATGTCAGTGTGAATATTCACATTGTCAACAGGCTGGGCCGGGCCTGCCCCGGGTTGCCTACGAGCCGTGGGCGGGTTTTGGGCAGCCACGGGGCGCGGGCCAATTTTATACTCTTATCAATGTGAATATTAACATGTCAATGTGAATATTCACATTGTCAACGGGCTGGGCCTGCCCCGGGCAGCCCACGGGCCGTGGGCGGGTTTTGGGTAGCCACGGGGCGGGGGCTAATTTTACACTCCTATTAATGTGAATGTTAACATGTCAATGTCAATATTCACATTGTCAATGGGTCGGTCTGGGCCCGCCCCGGGCCGCGAGCAGGATTTTGGCCGCCCACGGAACGCTGGCCAATTTTATACTCTTATTAATGTGAATGTTAACATGCCAATGTGAATATTCACATTGTCAACGGGCCGGGCCGGGCCCGTCCTAGGCCGCGGGCGGGCTTTTGGCCGTCCATGGGCCGCGGACCAATTTTATACTATTATCAATGTGAATATTAACATGTCAACGTGAATATTCACATTGTCAACGGCCCGGACTGGGCCCGTCCATGGGCCGCAGGCGGGTTTCGCGCCGCCATGGGACGCGGGCCAATTTTACACTCTTATTAATGTGAATGTTAACGTGTCAATGTGAATATTCACATTGTCAACGGGCCGGGCTCGCCCCGGCTCGTAGACGGGTTTCGGGCCGTCCATGGGCCAATTTTACATTCCTATCAATGTGAATTT
Source organism: Camellia sinensis (assembly GCF_055761805.1). Taxonomy (NCBI): domain Eukaryota; kingdom Viridiplantae; phylum Streptophyta; class Magnoliopsida; order Ericales; family Theaceae; genus Camellia; species Camellia sinensis. The sequence goes on along the minus strand of NC_138961.1, from coordinate 236,710,982 downwards.
TAAAATATGAATGTTCACATCATAAAATTGCTAACCGTTCAAAAAATATTTATAAGGGTATCAAAATTAAATATATGGGCATAAGTGTCCAAGAAAATAGTTTAAATCAAGAAAAAAGACTTTATGGAATAAAATTATACATACATGAGACTAAATGGGTTAAAAAATTCCTTCATAGACTTCTTGGGTTAAAACACTTCTAAATGAGATTTATCAATAATTATCCCTTTTATATATGGTTGAATCTTAACTTTTTATTAAAGTCTTAATTGTATCAAATAAATTATTAAATATCTATTAGGCCTATAAAAAATTAAATATAATATATAAAATATATTATATCCAAATTAAATTAAATTAAAATTCTTTTGACAAATCAATTGGATATCAAATTTCACTAAAAAGATACACCTCAACAATTATAGATTCTATTCTTTCATAAACGTTTTTATTCAAGTTGAAAGCTTTATAATATGAGTAATGCTAGAGGTCCCAAATATTCTATCAAAAGTTTTACCAAATGTCTCACATAGGTGTGGGACCCACACAGTGTGGGTCCCATGTGAGTCCCACACCCATGTGAGACATTTGATAAAACTTTTAGTAGAATTTTTGGGACCTCTAGCATTTTTGTTATAATATTGCTATTTTTTTACAAAATGAAGGACAATGAATGCTTACATGTTCTCAAGGCCGTCTTTCCGTATCTCAATAATGTGTTTCATTAAGGGCATGACTTCTGTTCAGTTTTTAATCGGACTGGACCGTACTGTTGAGTTCGTAAGGATTCATCACGGGTCCCGTTTTGATAATCTGAACTGTTCAATATGTAAAAATCGTCGAGTACTGTATGGCTGTTAAAAATCACGTTAATCGGATATCGATAACTATGTGATCAAATCAGTTTTGTATTAAAAAAAATGGACGGTGAATAAATTAACGGTTGACAAAAATCTATTTTGATCATATAGCTATCGTTATCCTATCAACGTGATTTTTTACAAACATATAATACTCGATGAGTTCTATATATTGAACGGTTCTGATTATCAAAATGGGACCCGTGGTGGGCCCTCATGAACCCAATAGTACTGTCCAAATCGATTCAAGACTGGACAGAAGTCATCCCTTTCATTAACCTCTTTGTCATTGGTCTGTAACATTTACTCGAAAAAATAATCTTACGAGAAAGAATACTTGATTATTTTGTATGGGTGAAAGCATCTCTCTAATTTATATCTCAATTCAAGAGAATTTAAAGAATTCGTAAAGTTTACTAGGAGTTTTGTTTTAATAATCTAAACTATTTATATTATAAGACTTTTTATATATATCATTCAAGAAAAGAAAAGTTGCATCAATCAAATATCATAATATTTTTATTTATCATATTTATTTTTAAAAAAATAAATGATTTATTTTCAACATAAATTTGTTGTCTATTTTTTCGGAACAAATGCAACAAATGAAAAAATTATAATTTGGATCCATCTAATATTTTGTTATGAATTGAACTCATTACAAAATAAATAATTTGAATCATGAAAATAAAATTCGTAATAGACACTCTCCTTCTCACTATCAAACAAAATCTCCTCCCTATAACTCCAAACAAACGGGGCCTTAGCGTTTGGTAGAATTTTTTAAGAGCTGATTTGGCATAGACTATATAATCCATCTTTTTGTCTATTTATCTTTTTTCCATCACATCACCTCTCTACTTTTCTGTATATCTTTTCGTAAAAAGACAAAAAGTGCACTTTTTTAGGACACCCCAAACCAACCCTAAATATGATTTGAGAATTGAGTTGTATTTTGAGTTTGTGAGTTTTGGAATTATGATTTGAGTGTGGAAAATTTGTTTGGTTATGAATTTTGAAAAGAGTTTTGAATTGAGTGTGAAATTGAGTTTTGAATGTTTGATGTGACATGTGAAATAAGAAAATTGATTTGGTTATGGATTTTGAAAATAATTTTCAAAACTTATTTTAAATTGTTATAACTCATAACCAAACATATTATTCAATACTCTATTGAAAATTCTGATCAAAGCTCATAAGCAAACTCTTTTTAAAATTCAATTAAAAAGTTAATTATAAAAAAAAATTACATTAATCATTTTTTAATTGAAAAAATTACAAAGGAAATTATTTTTTTTATAATTGAAATAAATATTCAATTACTGATGTCAAACAAATTTTGATTTGTATATTTGGTTCGAATTATTTTTCTTTTCATATTTTTTAGATAAGTTTTTTTTTTTTTTTTAATAATTATTGGCACAAATAATTTGTTGTTTATTGTTTTGTTATGTTCAAATAAATGGCCAAAATATATTAACAAATGATATAGGAGTGAAAAAAAAAATCTTGCTTGTTTCCACTTTTAAAAAAATATTTTTCAGAAAATTCTACTTTTTATTTTTCGTATTTTTTATTTTTACTGAATTTTTTAAATATTTTAAGTAATTTTTTTACTTTTTAGACACACCTAACATAAATACACCTAAAAAGTAAAAAAAATTGTAAAAAAATCTTTTAAAAGTTCACTAAATACCAAAAATATTAAAAAAAATACAAGAATTCAGTACATTTTTTATATTTTTATGTATTTATTAATTTTTTAAAATATTTTTTCACAATTTTTTTACATTTTAGATACGTCTAAGTAAGGTGCATCTAAAAAAGTAAAAAAAATGTTCACTAAAAATAAAAAAATATGAAAATCAAAAAAATAAATTTTTAAAAAACTTAATTCAAAAAACTCAAACAAAACACACTGAATATCATTTTTGTAACATCTACTCAATTTATCACACACAATTTAATTTTATTTGATTTATTAAATTTTTGCATAGTACCCGGCATTGATGAAGATGAGTCAGAGGCTTGGTGAAGCTTTATGAAGTGAGCTGATCAACATTCATTACTATCCTGCAAAACAACCAAACCCATGCCAACAATGATAGAGACCACTAATTTTAGAGTTTTAAAAAAATTAATAATAACATGACACTTAATAAAAAAAAAAAAAATACAACATCAAGACCAAAATATCAAATCATTTATGGTGGGGGTCACTGCCACATCATTAGTGATAGCACTAATTAGTGCTCTCACTCATTTTCCAACCGATGTATATGTTCAACCACCTCCATTATTGATAAATGAATCTTACAACCATCCATCACCGACACCTACTGTCAAGAATTTCTTCAACTGAAATTGAGATCTTGTTTCGGAACAGACTGTTTTAATAATTTTTTAATTTTTTAGTTAAAATATGAGGTAAAAAAAATTAATATGTTTGGGATGACTTTTTGACTTTTTACGAAAAGATATGTAAAAAGTAGAGAGAAAAGTGAATTTTTGACTTTTTGGTATAAGTTGTTGACTTATTTATTTTTTTAGTAACTTTTTAACTTTTAGGCTAAAACAGCGACTTGCCAAACAAGGCCTGAGTTTATAAGAAAGCCTATACCAAAGCCATTTTGAAGACAAACACAGAAGAAAAATGTTTAAAAATTCAGTGAGTTGTAAATTACAAAGCTTTCACATTTGAAGGTTGGCGAGGAGAAGCCAACAAAGCCATCACAGATCAGCTAAACAGATCACTCACAGAACCCCACTGCCACCGGTCAACCTCTAGGTCAACCGATGGGTTATCCGACCGGTCAACCGATTTTAGCTCAGTCCAAGCCTCAGTTGAAGTTTCTTCCATTTCGTTTCCCTATTGCTTACATTTTCACTCCATTTCCTTACCTCACATCAGAAATTTCCCACCTCCAAAACCCATCATTCACACTGTAATCATGCCTAGAATAAAAAAAACGAGACTTGAACGTGGTGAAACCTCTAATCTGAGGCCACCACGCCAACAACAACAACAGAGGGAGATTGAGCCGTATTTGGCCCGAGACAAATTAATTTGGGAATGAAGGTGCAAATTAGTGAGATATATATAACCCACACATAATTTCCAGACGAATTTGTGATTTACTTACCTCTTTGTTGTCGTTGTTTCGTTTCCCGGAGGGTGAATCTTCCACAACGCACAAAGTGAAACTCCGTTGATTTCTGGGAGCTGGTAGATGCGAATTTATGGATGGAAAGGGGGTTCACAGACATGGTAATGATTTGAAGCTCACAGTTTAGTTCAAAGAGAGAAGACGAGACCCGTGAAGAATCTTAAGCTTTGATCTTTAGCTTTTATTTTCTCTGCACGTAAAGTTTTTCAAAAATTGCGAAGACTGAAGAGAGAGAATATGTACGTTTGGAAGCTTTTTACAGTGGAGATTGAACAAAGGGAGAAATGTGCCAAACGGGAATTTGAATATCATTTTGAACTCTATGGTAGAATTATATTTTCAAATATGTATTCAAACGTCTAGCACAAATAGGAAGGTGAAAATATAGTTTACGAGCCTTACCAAACACAGCCTTAAGTTCTCTAAAATTAGATATGTGAATTTGAAAAAAGCCTTTTAACTCATTGTGTGTGTCTATGGAAACATTTGAAGCATTTGTCAACATTAGGCATCAACCAAATATAGTGAGACACCCAACAAACTTCAAATTGGAAATTACAAACTTTATAGATATGCATTTGTCCAAACCAAACACCAATTGACCAAATACAAAGACACTCAACTCAACCCAACGTCATATTGAAAAAAAAATTTACATGAAAGAAAGAAAGAAAAAACACCAAAATTATTGAATCCCGGCATTTATTTGAAAAGGGAAGGGTGGGTGATCGAGATTTTCAACAGAATGATCAAAAATCAAGAAACAACCACCAGTTAGGCAGTCTCTGCAAGCCTCAACGTTTCAATAATTCCCATCAATGCCTTCTCAGAGCTCCCATTAGCATCTTGAAAAGCCTTCCTAGCTTCTTCCTCAACCTCCATAGCTCTATTCCTCAACTTCTCATCACTCATCAGCTGTTTAACCTTCCCTCCAATCTCTTCCCCTTTCACCACCCTCTCTCCACCCCAACCCCAATCTCTCACCCACACCCCAAACCCAGCATTCTCGACCACCTCTGAAATCACCCTCTGGTCGCCGTGTGGAGGCCACGCCAACAGCGGCACGCCGTACCGAGCCGCTTCCATCACCGAATTCCATCCAGCGTGGCTGACGAAACCCCCAATGGCAGGGTGTGCTAGAACTTGCTCCTGATTTACCCATGCTTTCACTACGATTCCCCTGTTTTTTATCCTTTCCAGAAACGAATCGCCAAGCAAATCTTCAATCTCTTCGGTGTCTTCTTTGTCTACTTTGCTGGATTTCAAAACCCACAAGAATGGACACCCGCTTCTCTCTAACCCATCTCCAAGTTCTCTGATTTGGTCCTTTGACATGGCTGTTCTGTTTCCGAAGCAAACGTACACCACAGATTTAACACTCTGGTCGTCTAACCATGAAAGTTGTTCTCCTTTTTCGAGCTTGTAAGGCTCTAATGGGCCAATTGGGTGAACAGGTGGGAGGTTACTTAAGACTCTGCCATTGTTGAGTGCAGCGAGTGTGTCGGGTTCGAATCGCTCAAAGGTGTTTACCAAAATACCTTTCGCTTTCGGTAGAAACAGAGCGTTCGATATTGCAAACGACGTGAAGAACAGAGTTGGATTGAAGAATGGTGGAGGAATAGTTGACAGAGGCAGTGGGGATAAACCTGGGATGTGCACATAGTCATCGGATTCACCGAATTTCGGAGAGTTTTCATTGATCAAGTAAGGAAGGTAAGCCAGGAGAGAGAGAAATCTAGCGCAGGTAACGGAGAGAACGTAATTGGGTATGCAGAGTTCCTCAAGAATAGGAGTGAGAGTCATGGAAACAGTGAAATCAGAGAAGATAGCAGAGAGAGGTGGAGAGGAAGATAACAAGAGAGGCTTGAGAAGGTGAACAACAGAGCGACTAATGGCTTCGAATTGAATGAAGAAAGGGTCGTCGTTGGTAGAACTGGGGGGCTTACGGGGAAGGATTTCAAAATCGAGACGATTGATATGTGGGTAGGTGGAGAAGAAGTTAGAGATGGTGGTGGACTCAGCAGCAGAGACAGTAGGCTTGACTGCAATTAGAGTTACGAGACAGCCTCGTGAAGATAGCATTGCGGCTAGCCGGAGGGCCGGAGTCAGATGACCCATGCCGGCGCCGGGTAGGACAGCAACATGAGGCGATTTTCCCGAAAAATCGTCGGCGTTCGCCATTATCGGTGACGCGGAAACTATTTTTTGATCACCCATCTTTGTGGATGATTCTGTATTTTTCTTGACTTCGGTTCGACTTATATATACACTAGGGCCATGTTTGTTTGGGCGGACTGGATTAGCATTCCCATGACTAATAGTCCTAGGATTATGAATCCGTTGGATTATGTATCCTATCTTAACTAATAGTCAAGTTTAAAATAATTAGTCCCTACTTCAATTGTTTAACCAAACATCGGATTAATAATTTTATTGGACTATTAGTCCAATCCCAAGCTCATGTCCACCCAAACAAACATGCCCTAATAGTGATGGGTGTCGGTGGCATTTTGTTTTAGAAAAATAAATTGTTACGTATATGATTGAATTCTAAACTATATGATTGTCCATGAAATCAACATAGAGATATTTCGAAAAAAATTTAAAAATGAGACATCAATACATTCTTTTTTTAGAAATTATTTTTTGCTCTTTACACTGTGTTTAGTTAGGAGATTTAAAAAGAAATTTAAAAATGATAAGAGAAAAGATATGTAAAATTAAGTAAAATATAGATATATTTTATTCATATTTTATCTTTTTTTTTTTTTATTCTTTTTAAATCCTTTCCAAAATACCCCAATCAAACGCCTCGTTAGTTTAATGTCATGTGGTTACTTCCACATGATATTCATTGCTTTAAAAAATTAGACCCAAGACTTTTTGTTAATTTTTTTGAAAAGGGAAAAATACTAGTCAATGTAATTGTTCAAAATTAAATAATTCTCAATGATAAATTTTATAAATTTTATAATTTTTTTTATATATTTGATTTATTTTTTTAAAAAAAAAAACTTCACTGGATTGTAAATTCCATTTTTAAAAGGGAAAATCGGTCTAGGGTCCCTCTCCCACTTTTCGTAATGGAAGAGGTCCACAAAATTATATTATGATGTCTAAGGTCCCTACAGAGAAATTTCATATCCCCCACCCTTCAAACCTCCATAAACCAATTCGATGATTTGTCTCTCAATTCTAGAGAGAGAATCTAGAGAGAGAGAGCGCCATAGTTGCATTGCAGATCTGTTGAACAGACATGGAGGTTGCCTACTTCAATGATTCTCAACGTGAGGCAACAAACGATGATGGTGTAATTGCTGGACTCAATGTAATGCGTATCATCAATGAACCCACTGCCGCTCCTTCTTGGCAGCCTCTCGGATCAGATTATCGAAGAAATCTTCGATTGTTATCAGACATATTTACCCCCACATGTATTGACTTTGCCCAACTCCAGTATGGCGTCCCAGAAGTCCATCATCCACCGAACCTCATTTTAGAGAGAGAATCTAGAGAGAGAGAGCGCCATAGTTGCATTGCAGAGCTGTTGAACAGACATGGAGGCTGCCTACTTCAATGATTCTCAACGTCAGGCAACAAAGGATGATGGTGTTATTGCTGGACTCAATAACCTACTGCCGCTGCCAGGCGTCCATACACGATTGCTTGAACACTGGCCATTAGTTTCGCTATCTCTCGACCTGAGAAGCCTTCTGTCTTCTTGGCAGCCTCTCGGATCAGATCATCGAAGAAATCTTCTATTGTTATCAGACATATTCTCCCCCACATGTATTGACTCTGCCCAACTCCAGTATGGCGTCCCATAAGTCCACCATCCACCGAACCTCATTCTTCGAATCTACGAATCTCTCACTCCTCCACCACTATAAACGAGATTGAAAAACATTTTAGAGACAAACCGAGAATAAGACAGAGTCTCTATATACAAACCCATGCCAATTTCAGACCCTTGGCCTCATTTTTAGCAAACTCATTTCCTATAAACAAGAAAGGGACAAATTGAGAGTGTGAATCTGAGGAGTTCTTACTTTAAAAACCCCGAAAGCTCTGAAAATTGAAAGCACTTTGCGTATACACTGACTTTTCCATCTCTTTGCGAATTTCTCTGGGTTTGGGAAATTTATTTGGTTTAAGTGAATTTCTTTGGGTTTGGAGAAGAGAAATTTCTCTGGAGAGAAGGGAAGGCCAGAGAAATTTTCTCTAGATGGCCAGAGAAAATCACAGAGATGAGTATGTGATTTAGTCAGAGAAATTTGAAAATTTCTCTATGAAGTCACAAGAGAAATTCTCTGTCTGTGAAATTTGATATTTGATTCTACAGAATTCAGGTTGTAGAGTTGGTAATAATTGTTGATTTTGCTAAATTCGACTTCACAGAGAAAATTGGTGCAGGGACTTACCTTCCCTAGACTTTCCATTGCAAATTTCTCTGGTCTTCCCTTCTCTCCAGAGAAATTTTTTTCTCTGGCCTTCTGTATATTTCCCACTCTCCATTAGAATTAGGTAAGGATAGATATACCCTGAAAAATTTGTAGATAAGTACAACAAAAATTTATTGAATTCATTCAAAGAAAATGATAGGAATTTCCGAAACAAATTGTAGAAATTCTGAATCAATATCAACAATATAGCATATTCAAACAAGATGAAGCACATTACAATTTCTCTGGAGAGAAGGGAAATTTCTCTGGAGAGAATGGAAGGCCAGAGAAATTTACAGTGGGAATTCTAGGGAATGTTAGAGAAATTGGAAAGTCCAGAGAAATTCTGGAAAGAATTTCTCTGGACCAATTTTCTCTTTGAAGTTGAATTTTCTCTGGAAGTCTAGGGAATGACTTCTTCTCTTTCTTATCTATGCTAAGGTATGGCAAAATCTTACTGTCAACCACCTCATCTTGTTGAACTTGATCTACAAAGAGCACTAGGATTAGTAAACAGAATTTTGATAGTAACCCTTCATGAAAAGATATTTGTAAGAGAACATATAAAATGCACGATGATGCAGAGTTTCCTGGATTGTGTGAATTTTCTCTGAACTATCTGAATTTTCTCTGGATGTCTAAATTTTCTCTGGACTATCTGAATTTTCTCTGGATAAAGAGATTTTCTCTGGATGTCTGGAGAGAATTTCTCTGGAAAGTCTAGAGAAATTCTCTGGACCGAATTTTCTCTAGATCGAATTTTCTCTGGATTGATGTTGAAGGACCTTAGACATTATGAAAATATTGAGTGTCCTTTATATTATAAATTCTTAATATCAGGGACCTTAAAAAAAATCCCTTTTTAAAAACATGACTATATTTTAGAAAGTTAGAAATACCAAAAATCTTTTAATTGAGGGAAAATATCCGTAAATGTATTTTACATAACACGTGATTGATGAGCTAGTATACTCTTTCATTCATTTATTAGTTCGAAGTGTCCTTAATTATTTATTAGTTCTAAGTAATAATTGTCCTTAATTATAAGTAAACCATAAAATAATTTGAAGGTATAAAATATTTTTTTATTAAATTTAATACATTTTTATTAAAATTAATATATATTTTAATATTTTTATATGTTAAATAATACTTATTGGACGCTAGTTAACATTTATATGATGGGAGTAGTTTCTCTCTGGTCATAGATCAGATTGGAGAGTATTGTTGAGTCCATGGACGTTACGGGTCCCATTTTGATAATTTGAACCGTTAAATATATAGAACTCGTCAAGTACTACATGTTTATAAAAAATTACGTTAATCGGATATCGATAGCTAAGTGATCAAATCAATTTTATATAAAAAAATAGATGGTGAACAATTTGCCGTTGACAAAAAACTAATTCGATAAGATAACTATCGATATCTAATTAACGTGATTTTTTACAAACATATAGTACTCAACGATTTTTACACATTGAATGATTTAAATTATCGAAACAAGACCTATTGTGAACCTTTACGAATTTAATAACATTCTTCAATCCGATATAAGACGAGAGGAAGCTACACCCTTATCTTATTTATTATTTGTTATATGGCTTCGTTTAGGAAGTTGCTATTTTAGTAGGCTATTTTAGTTTTTGGCTATTTTAATAGACTAAAATTTTTGTGTTTGGGAAGATGATTGGATTGTTTTATGGTTGGATGTGATATTGTGAGAGAAAAAGTAAAATGATTATGGATTTGATGTGGTATTTTATCTTATTAGCTATTTTAGCCTATTTTATTTTTTTGTAAATTTTAACCTAAATTAAGCTATTTTTTTTCTTACCAAACACCCCATAATAAATAAAAAATGTTAGTGAGCAATCTGAGTGCTGAGTGGTGACACACTACCTACCCAAAAGAGAGAGTGCTAACAATATTTTGTTGTTGTTGTTGTTGTTTTTTTTTTTTTATCATATTCATTTACAACAGGAGAAATTTGCTTCTACCACCAATCATATATAATTAAAAAATTATGTACTAAAAATATATGTGAGATTGTGAAGGTTCACTTTAATCTATACCACTATAATACAAGAGGGATTTCCTGCTGACAGTAAGCAAGAGTCTCTCTCCCCTACTTTCTCGGGGTAAATTAGTTTCTCTTATTTAATAAATAAATTTATAATAATAAATTCATCAATCAAATTTTATAAATAAATAAATTTAATAAATAAGACTAATTGATAAGCGTTTATTCTCCTTGTGCATTTATTTTTGAGATTTACACTTTACCTCTTTGTGGCGCATTTACATATTATCTCCTTAAAGTTTATAAATATACTCATAAATTTCTTATAGTTTGGAGTGATGTATAAAAGTGACGGGACGTAACGAAATTAATAAAAGACCAAAATACCATTAAATATTTATAATGGTTACATGCTATAGGCCATTCAGTTGTTTGATTACAATTTTTAAAATAAGAGAAATAAAAAGAGAAAAAGATAGACATGGGTTTGGGTTTGAAAGGATTTGGATTAAATCCAACTAGTAGCAATTGATTGAAGTTACAAAGAATCCGATTTTAGAAATTTTACTCCAGATAACGCCGAAATTGCCGACAACGACAGAGCAATGGCCGTTGGAGGAGATGACGCCTTCTTGGACTGGTTTGTGGTACTTGTAGCGGCAGTGGAAGGTCTTGAAGGCGGGATTTGAGGTGGGTTTTAGGGGGTTTGGGATTTGAGAGGTGGTGGGCATTTGGAGATTGGAATGGGGGATTTTGGTGGTAGTGGTGGTGGTGGTGGTGGTAGAGGGGGGTTTGAGGGTGGGGTTCAAGGGAGGGTGGAGAAGAGGTTGGGGTTTGGGAGTATGGCAAGAATTGCCATTGCTTTAGCTTTGATTTGTATTTGATAATAATATTTAGGTTACATATATATGTATAGATGATTACAGTAGTATATATATAGATTATGTGTTGATGAGGTTGTATGTAGATTTTGGTGGTTTTTTCTACTGCAGAATGAAGAACAAAGCAAGGAAACTCCTTGAAAAAATTATGAGCTCGTTGCTTACCATCCTCTTTTAATTTCTCAAGCTTTTCATAGAGCCCTACTACAGTTGGCTCGTAAGCATAGTCACACAAACTACTAACCAGGTGGTCCTTAAATCCATTATCAATTCCCTTCATCTGGTCTCTTAAATTATTCTTCAAGTGTTGTAAGCAATAACTGTGGTGAACCGATGAGAACACCTTCGGCATCGCTTCTGACAAACCAAGATTACGGTCCGAAATAAAAGTAATTTGACGCTTACCATCCACAACCTTCCCAAGTTCGTGCAAGAACCATGACCAATTGACCGTGGTCTCTAAATCAACAATCGCAAATGCAACATGGAATAGACCTACAACATAACACCACTAAACAGCTGATCATAATATTCCAATGTGAATATTTGCACAAGTAGTTTACAAAAACACTATAAAACAAATAGGGTATGTGAATGTTCACATTGTGTAATGATCAGTCATATATCCACACTATGCCCCTTAATGTGAATATTTACATGGATACACAACCAAAAAATTACTAACCATTGTTTCCATCTTTCGTCGTTGCTGCAAATAGGTGACCCTTGTACTTTCCTTTGAGGAACGTTCCATCCAGGAATAACAAAGGCCGACAAGAATTGTACTCAGAAATACACGTAATGAATGATACAAAGAAACGACAAAACTGTTGACTACTCCCGTCATAGTCAATATTGACATAACTCCCTAGATTGTAACGCATCACAGCATCCGAATACCACCGCAACTGGTCAAACGATAATGAGTGATCTTCATGAATAACAGCATTTGCTTTCTCCACGCTCAACCGTACCACGTAATAACTCACCTCCAACCCATAATCCCTCTTCAAAATAGTCATCACCTCACACAACCGAGTCAATGGCTTGTCCCTCACAATTTCAGATATAGTACTCGACACCAAATCAGAACTAAATCTCGGATTCTTCGATGTTCGGACATCTGTACCACAACTATGCACATCACTAAATCTCTTGATGTAGAAAAAACTATTTGCTCGTTGTGCTCTACAATGTATAGCCCATAAACAACCTCTTTCTTCGCGCATCGCACACACCGCAGTAACCCTTGTTGTCTCGTCTTTGACATACGTAAACTGAAACCCACATTTGATTACATACTTACATAAAATATCACGAAATTTTTGTGCACCTCCAACAAACCGTTGTCCCACATGCGTAATACCATTTGCCCAAGGGGCTGACAACAACACCTTCTTCTTATGGTGGCAAAATCTCCGGAGTGCATCAATTTCTTTCTCACCCCCCACACGCAGCAACCCAGAGCTACTCGACTGACCATTATCATTTTTCAAATCAACGACAACCTTTACATGGTGTAACCCCATTGATTTGGCAAGAAATAATATGTTTTGAAATTCTTCATCATTGTCTAAACCACACCTATTAATTCCAGGTAGTCGACAGACAATGAAACAGAACAAACAGACAACTTGTCCTATTTTTCACACAAACACTCCACCAAACGCGAATAACACAATGCCCAAACCACATTTATTATAGTTGCACTGCAACCATATGTGCATACCAACATCATAAAGGTATCCATCTCCTGTAAACACACAACAAAACAAAAGTTAACAACCACGTAACAACCATACAAACAACAATACATACCATAATCCATACTATATAAACATTCACATTATGCAAACTAAATACCTATGTGTACAGTTCCATTGCTAAATCAATAATGAAAACTACTACCACCATCCTTACACAACATAAAACATTTTACAAGTTCAAAATCACACCACTAGAATGAGCGCACATTACACAACATGCATACAACCATCCATAACCTCATATTCATAAGATGTGAACATCCACATTAAGCAAGCATCATAAACTCATCAAAAAAGCACTTGCATTATGAGAGGGAGATTTATGAGCCGAAAGTGGGCCGAGATAAAAGCCGAGCAAGTTGAAGGCCCAAGGGCGTGTTGGGCTGAGATAGCTTAGGACTTGCCCGGAGTTGGGGCCGCTCGGCCCGTGGCCGAACTACTCGCACCGGTGGTGACCATGCAACTTGCGTTACTCGGCCAGAAGGCATACACGCCTTTGGCTCGGCAGGGAAGCTCGTGCCAGAAGCTCGGCAGGAAAGCCTTTGGTTGATCGGCGTGACCTTTCCGGAGCTCGACTTTGCCGGAGTGCAGTCGAGTACGATAGAGACAGAGCTCGGCTGTGACGCCCCGATTCTACGCTATTGGTTGCAGACAAGGGAGAGTCACTAATGAGTCCTATGGTCAATAGCCAAGTAAGATCCCAGATCGCCGGAGGAGTCAAAATAGCCTCCCTTCTAAGTCCAGCTTTCTTAGGTAGCGCACTACCCTTTTTGACAGATCTTAAAAGGTATTGACACAAGGTCTCATAAGCAACGATAAGGTTAATACATATAAATATATAGAACATAATAGCCACGAATATCCTTTATTACAAAAGTTCGTTCCATTACATTACATCCCAAAAAGAAAGTTTTAAACTTCATATGAGTCTTACAAAATAACAAAAAGGAATTTCTAGTATTCCTAAGATAGCCAAAAGTCTTCAAAGGTTTCCGGCTCGTCGTCTTTCGCTATGATTTCCGCTTCGTCACCTGGCATGATACGCCGTGAGCTTTGAATGCCCAGTAAACACACACACACACCCTACCCATTTTTCCCAGTCCAATACACAGTCACAACTATAGCATCAAGTAATAAAGCATGATACTCAGTTAAATAAATAAAGGTTTTAGTTAGATGTTAGCAAACTAGAAATCCCCCAAAGAGATTTCGTCCTCCCAACCACAAGAATCGGACGCGGATTATTCGGTATGCCCCCTCTTTTGCTGCTTTGTTGCAGACCTAACCTCGGATGCCTACCAACGGTTATATACCGTGTAGCGCCAACCGCAGGGCCTCAAAAGAGACGGTAAAATAGGGTCTTGCCCGAATCCCTCCTCACACCAAACCACCTAGGTTCCGAATACAACCGATCCGTTCAAGGGTTTCGAAAACTACTTGCGCAAGACTTTAACTTTCGAATAGGGAACGCATCCCAACAATCCATATATCACATATTATGATCTTTTCAAGACTCAAGTGTTCGAAAACCCAATACCCTCCCAATTAGGTTTCCCGTTGAATTAAGTGTTTTAAGACAGGGTTAGTTCAACTTATAAAACAGTGATATCCATATAAGCATGTATTCTTAAGATGAGAAAGGTAGATAACATAACCACAACACATATATTATCAGGTCAAGATGTGATTATAAGCTACAAACATTCTTATAAGAAAGGTAAATAACATAACCACAACGCAAATATTATCAGGTCAAGATATGATTATAAGCTAATAAACATTTTTATGAATACAAGGGCATAAAACATCCATGCATAACAAATTTTCCAGATTTAGCATCACATAAAGATTAAAATGAAAGGACTATTTTAGATCTTCCACGGGACTTGGTCTTCCTATGGTTCGTAGAGAATTTGATCTAGTTTCTAGAACATTTTTCGGAAATGGGATTACTTTTCCAGATTTTAAGTTATTTAGAAAATAGACCAGTGCTGTCCAGAATCTGTCCAGATCCGTCGACCGTTACGAAAACTTGATTTTCTTGCAAACCGCTCAAATTTTTTCGATGAAACCAATTTTAGTTGAAAGCTAACTTCTAAAGGAAGGTTTTGACATAAAATAGAGGTTCAGAATATTTTTGTACATTTTTCTGAAATTCTTGAAAGTTGACTGCAAAAACAGGTTTTAAGGTAGAATGCCCAAAACAAGTAAATTTATAAAAAAGGGGGTTCCACCATGGGAAAGTTTCATTTATTTTGTGAGGAAAATATGCTATCTATCACATGTTTAACTCAGAAAATTTGTTTGAAAGAGTGCCCTTGAAAAGTTGAGAGATTTGTACAAAGAGAAGATGGTTTATGCCAAAATGGGGAAAATACAAGAGGGGAGAAATCAATACACAACCCTTAGCATTTTTTTTTTTGACATAAGAACTTGATAACAGCAGATCCAGAACATTATTCAGAAACTTTAGAACATGCATTAGAAAAGGAAATGTAGAGAAGGTTATGTTGGTGGTTTACCTTCTAGCTTTGCACAAGAAACTCTCTTCTTCTTCCCTCTTCTCCTCTAGACTTCTCTTCCTTGCTCTCCTCCCTCTCAAAATGTGTGTGTGAGTGAGTGTGTTGTGTGTATGTTTGCAAGCTAGGGAGGGTGTGGTATATATAGGCAATTTTTGATGTAAAATGTCCTAAAAGCCCATTAGTTGGAAATGGATGGAAAGGTTAGGATTTGTTTGGATTCTAAGGAAATGGAAGGGATTTGGGAGGCTTGGTCAATGATTTAGGCAACACTAGTTAGAAATGAACTAGTTTTGGAATTAACAACCTAGGTCTAGGGTACCAGGTTTGGGTTTCCTAGAATATCATGATGATATATATTGAAAATTGGCTCCTCTCTTCTCCCTAGGATGATGGGGTTATTTTTTATTAATTTTAGGTACAAGGGCACATCCCTCAAGGTGTATATATACCTATATATATTGCAAGATTGATGGTATACCAAGATACAAGGTTCAAGTACTAGTTTGGGATAAATTTAGAATTTAAATAAAGAAGTGAAGGCTTGGAATTAAACTCATGTATTGGAACCTTACTTATGTAGAATTAAATTAAATTAGGTTAGGGAACCTAATCCGGCTAGTGTAATTCCTGTTCCGATAAAAATTAAAAATGTTATCTGACAAGATTCGAAATAATTTAAGAAACTAAGGGGCTTTAAGGAAATAATTCAAATACATTTTTCCGGGGCTTCACATTAAATGTAATGAAATGAGGAGGATTAGAACCTTAATGATGTATTTAATTATGATCTAGTTAGGTCTAGGACTAATGTAGATATCTTCTAGTTAGAAGTACACACATATATATAGCAAATCTTTATAGGTACCAAAGTCATTATTGCTCCAAGATTTCAAGAGATTTTAAAGTACAATTATTATAGTCTAGGGGGGTATGATGGCTAGCCATGTGATGGTGAATTGATGGACATGTTATATATATATATATATATATATATATATATTTTGTACAAATCTTGGAAATTGTAAAATATATTATTAAAAAAAGGTTTTTGGGTAAAAGTGTATATATATAAATATATAATAGTACTTGTTTGGGGTCAATTTGTGATTTAAAAATGTGTGGGCTTGGGTTCAATTAAAGTATCTATTTCAAGTGTAAAATAATTCAGTTTGTATTATCTTGCCTTTGAATTTAAAGGTAAATAACCGAACGATGACTGTAAAAATTGAAAGTTAAGGTTTAGAGTGATTGATCTAAAATTTGAGAGTTAAGTAGTTAATATTAGAGCGTTAGAAGTGATTTCTAAGCTTCCAGGATCAATTAGGGTTTGTACGGATTCACCCGTGATGCGTTTTCAGTTCTAGGGCTTAATTTGCGATTAATCGACGAACTAAGGGCTTTATTATAATAATTCAAAATTTAGGGACCTAATAAGGTTTACAAAAAAGTCAGGGGCCTCACATCGGCTATTGCTACACTTGGGCGTGAAGTACAGGCTGGATGTCGGCGGCCGTGATGCTGTACTCCGATTGCCGAGCTCCCAGCAGAGTGGGTTGGCAGTTGGGTTAGGTAATGTACAACAAGATTTGTGCTAACGGATGGGATAGCAGCACCATGTGTCAAAAGACGAATGAGAGTAGATTTGGGGCGCAGAAGGTATATAAGCGGGTCTGCGCCCTCCATGCCTAGACAGATGAACATTTGGTGAGATATACACTTGCACTCAACTCTCTCCTCTCTATCTATCCCTGTGTGTTGTCTAACTTGATCGTCGGAGGGGTTTTTTGGCCACACACCAGCGGGTAGCTCACCGCCGTTGTGCTCGCAGGTTGATCGGACAAGGAGGAGCTTGGAAGAAAGCAGTGCGAGCTTGCCTGGATATTTGCTCCCCGCACAATTGGCGCCGTCTGTGGGAAATTTGCAGACAAAACCTTGTCTTCTAGGCTCGTCTGATCACCGTCCATGGCGATCAACGAAGAGATTCCGCTGTCCGCCGTCGATGGAATTACCCCGAAGTCAGGCAGATGGAGAGAAGGGCATCCCATCATCGTTCCTCCGATGGTGGACCTAGAGACTTCTCCAGGAGGACATTCAAGAGATGCGCGGGATAAGCGCGGAAGAAGTTATGGTCATTCACGGAGTCCAGACGGTCATTGACGACGGAGAGAATCATATGCCAGACGTCTGCAACACAAGTTAAAAGACCAGGACGCCGTCATCCGGCAAATGGCGGCGGAGATGGAGGAGCTGAAGCGGCATGTTAAAGGGAAGGGTGTAGCTGGAGTGGGAGACCACAGTGAGCGCGCCCAACCCCACCATTCAGGCAGTCAGAGTCAGCGACACACTGCGTCCTTTTCCATCACCAAAAGTTACAAGGTTGGAGATTCTGACCTGCACGAGGAGAAGTCCGACGCGTAAGACAGCACCTATCGACCCTCACGTTCGGCGACGACGTCGAGGTATTCTTATTCCGCTCGTTCAGAGGATTTGCGGGCAGTCTTGAAGGAACGAGCTCGCCGGCGGGAGGCTTAGAGGGTGCCAACGTTCCAGCGGCTATCCTATGGGGTTCATGCCAGCGAGGAGGTCAGAATGCCTCCACCCCGCCAAGCAGCGCCACTCCTTCTAGATACAGACTTGGCAAGGCTAAACGCCACCCTTTTCTCCTTGGAGATAGAAACGACACCGCTTCCGGCAGGCTTCCATCAACCTAAATTCACACTCTACGACGGGAAAACCGATCCCTACATGCATGTGAGTCACTTCCGATAGGTCATGGCCGGGCATAGGCGGAATGACGCACTTATGTGCCTTATCATCCCGTCAAGTTTAGGCGAACTGGGCTTGAAGTGGTTCGAGAGGTTGCTGGAGAGGAGTATAGAAATGTGGCATCAGTTGGCCGAGGAAGTTGACCACCTACTGAGTGTCAAAATGGAACCGAGTGACACATTGAAGGCATACAACTCCAGATATTGGGAGACCTTCAACGAGATTTTGGATTGCCCGGTCAACCTCGCAATCACACAATGCAAGCGAGGTCTCCCGGTCGGACATAGACTGCGGGACTCGCTTACCATGCACCAGCCAACATCCATGGGCCAGCTAATGCAGCGCATCAATGAGCACATCCGTGTGGAGGATGATGTGTCGGCATCTAGCGCGAAAATAACCCCGGTAGTAGCGGACAAGAGGTCAGCTGGCAAAGTGCACGCGGTCAGGCAGGAGTCCGACTGATCCAGCGACCGTGCTGAGGAATCGAACCGTGGCACTAATCGCAAAAATCGGGGTAGGGGACATCGGAATGACCAGGATGACTACCCCCGGGATGACGTAGCCGATGCAAACAAAAGGTTGAAAGCAATGACAGGCATCACCACAGTCTTTAAGATTCCAATCTATCGCATACTTAGTAAAATCCGCGACGAGGAGTATGTCTGGTTTCCTGCTAAGTTAGGCGACGGACAGAAGGGCTTCAATCCGAGGTACCATTGCACGTTTTATCGAGAACGAGGCCACTGGTCAGAGGACTGTTTGCCTTTGAGGCAACACTTGGAAGAGCTAGTCGCAGCCGGACACCTGGACCTTTACATTGAGGGGGGTGTGAAGGCCAATCAAGCTCCGGCTGACCCGCGGGGACCGGATGACCGAGATGCGCCTCCACAAGGGGTTGTTAATGTCATCCACGGCATAGTGGAACCGGCGCGTGTATGCGAGCTCCGAGGTATGATCAAGAAGGCAGAACACATGAGGGAAGTTTTATCGATTCAGCTTGCGATCAAGAGGGGGAAGACTGAAGAGAAAGATGTGATCAGTTTCTCCTCAAGAGACCTGGAGCGCATTCAGACGCTGCACAACGATGCCCTAGTGGTTACACTTCGCGTCAAAGAATTTGATGTCAAACGGATCTTGATCGATCAGGGAAGCTCGGTTGAGATCATGTACTACGACGCTTTCAAACAGCTCAAGCTCCGGGATACAGATTTGGCCCCGACAACTTCGCCACTGGTTGGTTTCAACTCACAACCGGAGTGGCCTTTGGGAAAGATTATCTTGCCGGCCAAAGCAGGATCCGTGGTCAAACAAGTGGAGTTCTGGGTGCTGCAGGTGCCATCCACCTATAATTTGATCATTGGAAGGGGATGGCTTCACGCTATGCAAGCCGTAGCGTCGACCTATCATCAGGTGATGAGATTTCCCTCGGTTATGGGGGCAATCGAGGAGATTTGGGGCGATCAAGTCATGTCGAAGCAATGCTTCGTGGCGGTCAACGGGAGCCGAGCCGCCAAAGGATTCGTTCAAATGATTGAGGGACCGGAAGACCGGAGAGTCCTTGACGATGTGGGCACCAAGGTCAAGGGCAAAGCTGTCAAGGAATTGGTGGAAGTGCGCATTGGTACAAAGCATCCGGACAAGTTCTTCTTGCTCGGCTCAAGCCTTACAACCCAAGAAAGGACCGACATGGTTGAATTTTTGATGGCCAACATCGAAGTCTTCGCATGGTCACCTTACGACATGCCCGGTCTCGATCCGAGTTTTATATGCCATCATCTCAATGTCTTCCCCGGCGCAAAGCCGGTCATTCAGCGTACAAGGAGATCGGCGCTGCATCACGCTGAGGTAGTTGCGGAGGAAGTGAAGAACTTGCTTGAGGCACGAGCAATTTAGGAAGTGCACTACCCTCGGTGGATTTCAAACACGGTCGTGGTGCCCAAGAAGAATGGGACGTGGCGAGTTTGCGTTGACTACAAGATTGTCACCCGAGCTTGTCCAAAAGACAGCTTCTCTCTGCCTAGAATAGACCAGCTTGTGGACTTAACGATTGGACATAACAAGCTCAGTTTCTTGGACACCTACCACGGCTACCATCAGATTGCCATGCATGGGCCCGACTAAGAGATCACATCGTTTACTACACCAAAGGGACTCTTCTGCTACCGAGTCATGCCTTTTGGTTTGAAGAACTCCGGGGCAACTTTTCAAAGGATGGTAACCAAGATGTTCGCTCCTCTGCTAGGCCGGACAATGAAGGCTTATATTGATGATATGGTGGTTAAGAGCCAGCATCAAGCAGACCATTTGTCCGATTTGGCCGAGATGTTCGCCATTCTCAAAAAGCACAAGCTACGCCTGAATGCGTCTAAGTGTGCCTTCGGCGTGGGATCCGAAATTTTTTTGGGTTTCCTAGTCACGAACCAAGGTATCGAAGCAAATCCTACACAAATCCGAGCTGTGCAAGAGTTAAAACAGCCCAGCTCGGCTAAGGATGTGTAGCATCTGGCCGAAATGGCCGCCGCGCTTAACCGATTTATAAGCCGGTCATCAGATCGCTGCCACCATTTTCTTCAAGCCTTGAAATCCAAGTTCTCATGGCATGAAGAGTATGACCGGGCTTTGGCCAAGCTCAAGGAGTATTTGTCTTTAGCGCCGTTGTTGGTCACACCGGAGCCCAGAGAAGAACTCTACCTTTATCTGGCCGTATCGCAGCACACAGTCAGTGCAGTGCTTGTCCGGTCGGAAGGAATCAAACACCTACCCATCTTCTACGTCAGCAAAACCTTGCTACCAGCAGAGTCAAGGTACTTGCCGCTGGAAAAACTTGCGTTAGCTTTGATGATGGCTTCAAGGAAGTTGGCATACTATTTCCATGCCCATTTCATCATCGTCTTGACCGAGTTCCCTCTTAAAGCTCTGTTCGAACGGGCAGATTTCTCCGGTCGGATTCTTAAGTGGGAGGTCAAATTGGGACAGTTCGATGTGAAGTTCCAGCAGCGCATTGCCATTAAAGCCCAGACTTTGGCCGACTTCGTTGCTGAATTCTCACCTGGAACTCATTCGGTATGCCCGGTCGATATTGTCGTGGTAGATGAAGAGGTAAATGTAAGCTCGACTGAAATACCACAGCTCGATGGCATTGGCGACGCGGGACTTGAGCGCCCCGCCGAAGCACTTTCAGTTACTACGATACCAAAGCCCGGTGATGCGATGACGGAGTTGGGTATCGCTACCCAACCCGCTTTGTCCGACACCACATCACCAAGGAGGGAATAAATGGAATCGCTTAGTATAGAGCCTGCGGTCGGCATGATACCACAACCTGGCGATTCACCGACAGACTTAGGCATTATGGATCAACTTGCTGAGTCCGGCGCCGAATCACCAAGGGGGGTTGAAGTGGAACCGCTTAGCACGGGACCGGAAGTCGAGCAGCTGAGCAACCGTGATCCCATCAACCTTCAAGCTTCTCAGGACTCCTCAGAATGTTGGAAGCTCTTTGTCGGCGAAATGTAGAAACTTTTTGTTGATGGAGCCTCGAACTGTCACGGTGCCAGGCTGGGTATAGTTCTGATATCGCCAGACGGACTGACTATTGGACATTCTATCACCCTTGGCTTCCCAGCATCCAACAATGAGGCCAAGTACGAGGCGCTATTGGCCGGTCTAAAGAGGGCACTTCAGATGCAAGCATCCGAGCTAATGGTTTACAGTGATTCTCAGCTTGTGGTTAACCAAGTTTCTGCGGTTTACGAGGCAAAGGATGACAGAATGATAAAGTACCAAGCTTTGGTCAGAGACCACATCAAGTGATTTTAGGCGATCAGGGTCTAACAGATTGGTCGAGAAGAAAACGACCGAGCAGATGAGTTGGCCGGCCTTGCTTCTATGGTCGATAGCACATCTCCCAACCCTCTTTTGATTGAATTCCTTCCGAGGCCCAGTATTGAGGAAACCGGGCAGACAAACGTATTCTGCGCCGAGCTAGGTCCTTCATGGATGAACCTTATAATCCTCTTTCTCAGAGAACGGACCCTTCCAGCCAACAAGAAGGAAGCGCATAAAGTACGGGTGAAGTCCGAGCGGTTTTGGCTCTCTCCCTTAGGCGCTTTATACAAGAAATCTTTCACCGATCCCTACCTAAAATGTGTGCACCCGAGCAGCGTGGAAGCCTTCATTTACGAAATTCACGAAGGCATCTGTGGCAGTCATATAGGGGGCAGGTCCTTGGCCCACCGAGCTATTTCGCAAGGCTACTGGTGGCCGTGCATGTAAGCCGACGCCCAGAAATATGTTCGTAAATGTTAGAAATGCCAGAAGTTTGCCCACCAGATCCACCAGCCAGCCAGGGAACTTCTTCCTCTCACCAGCCCTTGGCCCTTTGCGATGTGGGGGCTAGATATAGTGGGGCTGCTCCCAAAAGCACCGGACAACCGGAAGTTCTTCATCGCGGCCACAGACTACTTCACTAAATGAGTTGAAGCGGAGCCTTTGGCAACAATCAAGGAGAAAGACGTGAAGCGGTTTGTCTGGCAGAACGTGGTCACGCGGTTTGGCGTCCCCAAAATACTGATCTCTGATAACGGCACCCAGTTTGACGGTCGCCTATTCAGAGGGTTTTGTGAAGATTTAAAGATTGAATTCTACAACTCTACTCCGGCCTACCCACAGTCCAATGGCCAAGCCGAGGCGTCAAACAAGATCATACTTGATGGGTTGAAGAAACAGCTGGAGAAGGCCAAGGGAAAGTGGGCTGAGGAACTCCCCAGCGTCCTTTGGGCATACCGAACAACCCCGCGACGGTCTACCAGGGAAACTCCATTTGCTTTGGCTTATGGCATGGAGGCAGTCATACCTTTGGAAGTCGGCGTGCCCACCCTCAGACGTGAAAGTTTTACACCCGAGCTGAACGCCGAAGCCATTGCCCTCGAACTAGATCTAGTGGAAGAGCGTCGGGAAAAGGCTCTCATCCATGTGGCTGCCTACTAACAAGAGCTCTCAAGGAAATACAACAAAACGGCGCACTCCAGACCGTTCAAAGTAGGTGATTGGGTCTTGAGAAAAGTCATGGGCAATACCCTGGTGCCAGGTGAAGGCAAGCTAGGGGCAAATTGGAAAGGACCCTACAAGATAACCGGTCTGGCGTGCAAGGGGAAATATCACCTGGAGGACTTGGATAATAGAGGAATACCCCGGCCATGGAATTCGGCCAACCTCAAGCTGTATTATTTCTAGCTTTAGCTTTCTTTTTTTGTGCAAAGGAATTTTTTGCCTTACACTTCATGTAATATTCATTTTTGTCAATATATAGAAGTGACTCATCTTTGTCTTAGCATTTTTAATGTTGTTTTAAGTCTTGAGATTTCTAACCGAGATGATTTATTCCGGTAGAAAGAGTTGATGTTTTGCTCAACTTCGGTATTCTTAATCGAGATGATTTACTCCAGTTGAAAGAGTTGATGTTTTACTCAACTTTGGTGTTCTCAACCAAGATGATTTACTCCGGTTGACAGCGTTGATGTTTTGCTCAACTTGGGTATTCTCAACTGAGATGATTTACTCCGGTTGAAAGAGTTGATGTTTTGCTCAACTTTGGTATTCTCAACCAAGATAATTTACTCCGGTTGACAGCGTTGATGTTTTACTCAACTTGGGTATTCTCAACCGAGATGATTCACTCCGGCTGAAATAATTGACGCGCTAAGCTTTATATCTACTACCGAGATGATTCATCTCGGTTGACTATGATAACCGAGATGTATTGTTACGGGTGAAATAGTTGGTGATTTATTCAACTATATGCCTGCAACCGAGATGCCTTTGCCAGTTAGTCAAGTTAAGCGAGATGGTTAATGTTGCCGAAGTGTTTTGTCTGGTTAACATTACTCAGCTTTAAGATCGTGCCAACACTTCAAGCAAATTGAGCTTTTTCATTAATTATAAAAATATGTACAAGAAGCGGGGCAGACAGCCCTGTTACATTTGCAGAGCAAAAAGACAAAAGCTAAGAAAACTACACTAGGGGGGAAAGGTTAGTGAATTCGTCGTCGCTAGCTTCCTCCAAGTTGATAGGTGGGCTTTGATCTCGGACGCCGGTCGCAGTTTGGTCGGGCTGCTCCTGCTCTTGGCGTTCCTCTCCCTCAGCATCTGCCTCGGCTGCTCCTTCAAGTCCTTCCTTAGCCTCAGCATTCAACGCGCTGAAGACGTCATTGGCATATGGCACGAGATAGGTCGGCAGGAAGACAGCTGGCGGAGAGGCAAACACGTCGGTATCAAGACCTTGACCGAGCTGTTCACAGGCAGACTTCCAACCCGCTTTGAAATAGATGTCTTGGGTGGTGAAGACCTGCTTCTTATAGCTGTCATCTGCCTCCTTAAAGCCGGCGTTGTTGGCGTCTTCGCACTCCTTCTCCCTTGACTCTTTGAGTGCGTTTAGCTTGGCCTGGAGCTCATCCCGCTTTTTCTCGGCGTCGCCAAGCTGGCCGAGCAACTTGGTGTTGTCAGCGTTAGCAATTTGAAGAGAGGACTTTGCTCGGCCGAGCTCGGTCTGAAGGCTTTGGACTTGGCTGGCAGTGTTGTTTGCCTTTTGCCACAGTCGATGGATGCGCTCCATGACTAAGTATTGCTTCTGGATGGCCTGCAAGAAGAAAATTGGATCAGAGTGGAAGCCGTGCAAACACCTGTGAAAATTTGAGTAGAAGTTTGAGACTCTTACCCTGGTCATGGACTTCACAACTGACTTCACCAGCCAGGTGTCTGGGACATGGTCGCTCCCGACCACGTCGCTCGGCAGGAGAAGGGCCTTGGAGAGGTCGAAGGCAAGGAGATGTTCTTTGTCGCCCTTCACGGAGGCTATTGTCGGGATCTCTTTACCCCGGTGCTTGAGCTGCGGACGCCATGCCGGCGTTGGGTCTATGGTGACAGTTGGTTGCTCAGTAGTCAGCTCTTCAACCAACTCGACAGAGGGATCTGCGCGAGGCCTTTTCCCAGCCCGGCGGGCTTCTTGGCTGGCTTGACCAGCGGCTGGAGACGCCAACGCCACCACAGCGCCCCTTGATTGACCGGCAGCTGGAGCGCGGGTGACGACGCTCGGTATCTCGGCGGATGTTGCGGTGAGGAGGTTTTTGATACGGTTACGTTTTGCCATCTCTTCTTCCTCGGTTAACCGGATTAGTGGCACGTCCGGTAGTGTTGGGTCTGGAGGAGGTGATGGAGCGCGGAGGAAGTCTATGACCTTACTCCGGCGTGGAGCAGAGTACCGATATGTCGGGGTGTAGCCAAGCAGTTCGTTGCAATCCTGGTTGCGATAACGGAGCACGACCCTAATGGCTTCCTCGTTGGGGTAGTGGTAGTTGGCTTGTAAGGCCTGGATTGCTGCAAAGGAAAGAAGAGAAGTGTTAGTTATTTACAGAATATGGAACGAAGGCAATTAACCAAGCAAAGTTGCACGGCTTAATGTGGAGCCGATATTCTTGCTGATAAACCAGCCCGGTACGTCGGCCGTTTCATAGTTGCCAGACACCCAGAAAAAGTTGTCATCGTGTAAGTCCTTGTCTGGAGTGCCGGTCACTATCTTTTCTTTACCCGGTCGAATTTTTAAGTAATAGGCGAGGCCGTCGCCCGTGTGCCCAAGTGTGTACTATCGCAGTATCTCGGCTAAACCTAAGTTGGTCCCTAGCCGGTTATTTAGCTCGTGAATGCCGTTGATTATTCGGTAGGTGTTGGTTGATACTTGTGTGGGTGCAAGCCCGGTGCGGCGCAGAAACTCGGTCAGTAGAGGGTTGACCGGGAAGCGGAGGCCTCCTTCAACAATGGAAAGAACGGTGAAGGGGCACTGGTCTAATCTACCCCAAGGGGTTGTCTCGATCTCGGCGAGCTCTAGGTGAACATCTGCCGAGATACTGTAATCTTCCTAGAATACGGCCAAGGCAGCCGGGGTGTCAACTAGGAAGCGGAAGCGCCCCATTCATAGCCGGCTGGTTTAGCTTAGCTAAGGTGGAATGGAACAGACTGGTGTCTTGATGGCTGCTCGGTCTTTGAGAGCCTCAATATTTGGTCAAGTGGTCCCCTTGGACTCTGCAGGAAAATGATGGCAATGGTAAGTGTGAGCGCGGTCGCGCAAAACGAACTTGACTTTAGCTCAGTCATGAAGAGTGCCAACCACCTTGGTCTTAAAGGTGTACCAAGGAGCTCGGCCGTTCAAGTGGACCAGATGTTAGCCCGGTCGAGCGGCCAAGCTCCCTGCCTACCCTGGTTTCTGCTAAAGGTTTTGGCAAACTGGTCATTTGCTCGGTCTTAATGATTTTTTGGATTGAATGAAGACCTGGAGCCCGGTCTGCTCTAGATCTTCAATGTTCAACAGGAAAAATGAAGAACAACAAGGAGAGTGAAGGGTTAGGGACTGTTTTGGGTGCCTAATGCCCTAAAACCTATGTTTTTAGTGCCCTAATATGTGAAATGCCGACTGAAATAGCAAAAAACGAGGTTCAAGGAACTTACCAGTTGAGGGCAGGGCCAATTTCTTCGAGCACAAATGCAAGGAATGGCAGGGACGGAGTTTTGCTGGGGGTGCTTGAGCTCTGAAACGTCGAAGACTTGAAGAGAGGCAGTAGGAATGAAAGGAAGCGAGAAGGGGCATGTTTATAGAGGGGAAGAAGCCGCCCAAATTCAAATTTGAGGGGACGATTGGGTTGGCTACTCGAGGGCCAATAAGAGATTGACACGTGCCCCCATTAATGGCAACGTCAGAGTTGAAAAGACAGAAAGGCCAGACGAGGCGTCGACCGAGTGAATCATGGAGTCGAGCAAGAAAATTAGCTCGGTTGACTTCTTGCAAAACCAGAAGACTGAGGAAGTGTTACCCCGGTCAAGATAAATAATCCCAGTCACGCTTGCGCGGACGGAATTAAAGGGTAATTGAGAGGGAGATTTATGAGCCGGAAGTGGGCCGAGATAAAAGCCGAGCAAGTTGAAGGCCCAAGGGCGTGTTGGGCCGAGATAGCTTAGGACTTGCCCGGAGTTGGGGCCGCTCAGCCCGTGGCCGAACTACTCGCACTGGTGGTGACTGTGCAACTTGCGTTGCTCAGGCAGAAGGCATACACCTTTGGCTCGGCAGGGAAGCTCGTGCCAGAAGCTCGGCAGGAAAGCCTTTGGTTGATCGGCGTGACCTTTCCGGAGCTCGACTATTGCTACACTTGGGCGTGAAGTGCAGCCTGGATGTCGGTGGCCGTGATGCTATACCCCGATTGCCGAGCTCCTAGCAAAGTGGGCTGGCAGTTGGGTTAGGTAATGTACAGCAAGATTTGTGCTGACGGATGGGATAGCAGCACCACGTGTCGAGAGACGAATGTGAGTAGATTTGGGGCGCAGAAGGTATATAAGCGGGTCTGCGCCCCCCATGCCTAGACAGATGAACATTTGGTGAAATATACACTTGCACTCAACTCTTTCCTCTCTATCTATCCCTGTGTGTGTGTCTAACTTGATCGTCGGAGGGGTTTTCCGGCCACACACCGCCGGGTAGCTCACCGCCGTTGTGCTCACAGGTCGATCGGACAAGGAGGAGCTTGGAAGAAAGGAGTGCGGGCTTGCCTGAATATTTGCTCCTCGCACACATTACCACACACATCAAAACATAACATAAAACGAACATATATTTATATACAACGTATATGCCTATATATACATTTTACACTGCTAAATCCAAATTCAAAATATCACCATTATCATTACCAATTAGATGTGAACATCCACATTGTTCACTTAATCCGAATTACCACCCCATCATAGAGATAGGCAAAATGCATATAAATAAAAAACTGAGCATCAGATCTCCATATTTCAAACACCATAGCATCCAATCCATCACATAAATCAAAAAATAAACTGAACGTGCATTCAACACCAAAATGATACTCACCTTGATCATCGAATCCTGCACTCGTCCTCTACCTCAAAAATGGCTGATTTCAACCAGTTATATTCCAAACAATATCACAATCGAACACTGTTCGAACGAGCCACAACAATAACAATGAAACCCTAGCACACACCAGCCTTCAAATGAGACAACAAAATTGAAACGTATCCAACCGAATTAGAATAAGAACGAAAAGTGTGAATACAACAAACTACCAAAACAGAATGAACAAAAAACAAGGAAACGTCTATATCTGTTGTTAAGTGTATCAACAATATATAAGGGCAAAATAGTCCATTAAAAATAATAAAATGAGAAAAAAAGATCTCATGGAATAAAAGGATAAATATATGAGACTAATCAGACTATACTAATCCTTTATGGACCCAATGGGTTACAACAACTCTAAAATGAATTTATCAATAAAAATCTCATTTTATAAATATTATAATTGATTTTTTTAAAAAAAAAAAAACTTCACTGGATTGTAAATTCCCTTTTTTAAAAACATGACTATATTTTAGAAAGTTAGAATTACCAAAGAACTTTTAATTGGGGGAAAATATTCGTAAATGTATTTTACATAACACGTGATTGATGAGTTGGTATACTCTTTCATTTATTTGTTAGGTCTAAGTAATAAGTGTCCTTAATTATAAGTAAAACATAAAATAATT
This sequence comes from Camellia sinensis, assembly GCF_055761805.1. Lineage (NCBI taxonomy): Eukaryota > Viridiplantae > Streptophyta > Magnoliopsida > Ericales > Theaceae > Camellia > Camellia sinensis. Next base: position 236,681,956 of record NC_138961.1, on the reverse strand, counting down.
TGAAGGTATAAAATATTTGTTATTAAATTTAATACATTTTTTTTTATTAAAATCAATATATTTTTTAATACGGCGTTACATACATCAATTAGTGTACTAACTAGTGTACCAACACTAGTTATGACATTATTATTGACCCTACTCATTATACAAATTATAAATATAAAAAATCTCTTAAATTATGTCACATCATTAATTGATACACTAATTAGTGCATATAGTATTATCTTTTAAATATTTTTTATATACTTCTTGATATTAAGAACATTTGTTAATATTTATCTTAGGGGAGTAGTTTCTCTCTAGTCCTAGATTGGATTGGGGGCTTGTGAGGTCTCATCACGGATCCTGTTTCGACAATTCAAATCGTTCAATATGTAGAACTCGTCGAGTACTATACGTTTAAAAAAATTACATTAATCGGATATTGATAGTTATGTGATCAAATTAGTTTTGTATAATAAAAAATGGACGATGAACAATTAACAGTTGACAAAAAAACTGATCCGATGAAATAGCTATCGATATTCGATCAATGTGATTTTTTAGAAGTATATAATACTCAATGAATTCTATAAATTGAATGGTTCAAATTATTAAAATAAGACTCGTGATAGACCATCACAAATTAAACATTACTTTCTAATCCGATCTAAGACGGAGAGAAAGTTACTCCTTACCTTTTTTATTATTTGTTATATAATAAATATCAAATGTTAGTGAGCCATTGAGTGCTGAGTGGTCACACACTACCTACCCACCCAAAAAAAAGTGCTGACGCACATTAACTTTGATTTTATCTTTCAATATTTTTTTTTCCTTTTTTTATCATATTCATTTAAAACAAGCCAAATTTGCTCCTACCACCAATCATGTGGTTGTTTGAGAAGTTGTCATTTTAATAAGTTATTTAAGTTTTTGATTATTTTAGAAGATTAAAATTTTTATATTTGGAAAGATAATTAAATTTTTTTTATAGTTGAATGTAATATTTGTAAGAAAAAAAATGAAATGATTATGAATTTGATATGACATTTTATTTTATTAATTATTTCAACCTATTTTGTCGATTAGTACTGTTTTAACCAAAAAAACTCAAAAAAAGTTACTTTCCAAACACCCCTAATTAAAAAATTATGTACTAAAAATGTATGTGATATTGTGAAGGCTCACTTTAATCTATACCACTGTAATACAAGAGGGATTTCCCCATGATAGTAAGCAAGAGTCTCTCTTCTCTCCTTTCTTAGGGTAAATTAGTTTCTTCTATTTTATTATTATAAATTTATCAATCAAACGTTATAAATAAATCTAATAACTTTATAAATAAACTTAATAATAAATTTTTTCAAAAAAAAATTATAAATAAATAAATCTAATTAATAAAACTGATTAATAAACGTTTATTCTCCTTATGCATTTATTTTTGAGATAATTATACTTTATCTCCTTGTGGTTTCCTGCATTTACACAATATCTCCTTAAAGTTTATAAATGTACTTATAAACTCCTTATAATTTGAAGTGATGAACAAAAGTGACAGAACGTGACGAAATTAGTAAAAAGACCAAAATATCTTCAAATATTTATAGTGCTTATACATTATAGGAAAAATTACTCATAAATCCCATGGGGGGAAATGTTGCTCTATATAGTTCGCAATGTTTTTTTGAAAACCATTTAGTCATTTTTTATTTTTGGTATGATTTTTTGTTTATATGTATTGTATATGTATTTGACTATTTTGCCCATAATTACGATTTCTTTTGATTTTTTGTTGCTATTGGTTTGGTAAGGTATGGGATAACATTCCTTTTTTGGAGGAGGGGGTGGGTGGACTGTGAGATGAGAAGGTGGGAGGTTGGGGTGTTTTCTCAGTTAGTGTTCTTTTTTGTGTTTGAATACGTTTTTGTGGGTGGGGGGTTTTTGGGTGTTGCTATTCAAATCTTCTGCTTCGAAAACGGTGGGTGTGCTTTGCTTTTTTTCAATTCAGGCTTAGTTGATTTGATTTTTCTGTTAGTAGGTGTAATATGTTTTCTGGGTTGGTTATGATGTGCCCCTTGTAATATGGGGGTGATGTGTTTCTGGGGTGGTTATTTGGGGTTGTTGTATTTTGTTAATGTTTGAATATGTTAGGGGGGGGATTGTCAATGGTAGTTGGGTTTGTAATGTGTCGTTGGGGGTTGGCAATGGCAGACTGGTTTTTGTTATGTTCGAATACGTATGTGTGGGTTTTGTCAACGGTGGATGGGGTTTTACTATTCGGGGGGTTGTAAATGGTGGCTGTGTTTGCTATGCAATTGTTCTGATGTTATGTGCTGAATTAACATTAACCGTGTAAATTAAAAACCACAAACAGGCTATGGAGTTTGGTTTGTTCTGTTGTTTAATTAATTTTTCCGAATTAGCGCAAACATTGTCCACGATAGAACACTAGTTATGATAGGACGTCGTCTTCATGTGGCTGTGTAATTGTATGACAGATTGTTTTTGACAGAACATTGGGCATGATAGAAGATTGCCTTCATGCTTGGAAAAACAAACGATCCTCCTAGTTTACCATCAGTTCCTAACAGTACGCCTATATCATCATTATCAGGTGAAAGATTTACATTTTCTTTGTTGTGGGTGTTTCAACCATCAGATTCGTTTGAAAGATGTTTACTGTGCATTGAATTTTAATCCCAATAATGTTAGCCTCAACACCCATATCAAGTGGCTATGTTCTCTGATCTGCTACCTGTAGCTATGTGTTCTTTTTTTCGGCCCAACTTTTAATGTGTTTTTTTTGTCAGACATGAAGTTCGCGGTGTTGTTGTTGTGTACGTTCGGTTAAACAAATGTGGTGTTGTGTATTTGCCAAACATTCACCTACGCTCGGTTGGTTGACAATGTTTGTCACAAATTTGATATGTCTGACCGGGGATTGGTTTATTTCTTATTCACCATTCTTGGGTGCAACAAGTTTAAGGTTGACTGCGATGATGATGTGCAAAACATGTTGTCACTTGCAAAGTCTTTTGGTCTTGATCATATTGACGTGCTAATTCAAATGCGAAATAATGTGTCGGGCAGTCAACTTGGTTTAGCAAGGTCCCCCCATGATGGTCCGAGCAACACTACGAATTGGCAGATGGCCGATATGGAGGATCGTACTGATTTGTTATTGGATTATTGTCCCCATAAGAAGAAGATGTTATTGTCTGCTGGATGGGCGTTTAGTATTACAAATGTTGGCCAATCTTTTTTGGGGGATGTGCATGAATTCTGGACGGTACTTTGCAAGTATGCTATTAAATGTGGTTTTCAGTTTAAGTACGTGAAGAACAACTCTATCTGTGTAACTGTTGTATGCAAGTTCGCAACATCAACGGGGTGTGAGTGGCTAATTCACTCAAGGGTGTCTGCTTTGAATGGGATTTTCTGTTTAAAAAGGTTCAACCCCATGCATTCTTGTGGGGCTGCTGTACGGACATACAGAAACCCATGAACGGGATCAGATTTGGTTTCTGACGTTATCGCATGTTGTGTGCGTGAACAACCGTTGACATGCCCAACAGATGTGGTTTTCGACATGAAAAATGGCTATGGATTAGACATTAGTTACCGGGTTGCTTGGTTAGGGGTAGAAAAAGCGCAGAATAAAGTATTCGGTGATCACGATATGTCGTTCTACCAACTGAGGTGGTATAGCGATGCCGTTATGCAAAACAATCCACATAGTTATATCAATTTGGATTTCGAGCAACAAATTAGATGTTTCGTGAGGTATTTCATATCTTTTCGTGCATGCATTGATGGTTTCAACAATTGTCGTCCGCTTTAATTTTTGGATGGTACATTTTTAAAAGAAAGATTCAAGGGGATGTTGCTCGCGGCGACCGCTAAGGATGGGAACCAAGGTATGCTATTTATTTTTGTTTAATGGTTTGTTGTATAGTTTCATGGTTGTGTTATACTATTTTCAAACATCACAACATTATCTTCATATTTCTGCTTATTTTTTGTTTCAAATTTTGCATTCCATTACGAACTTATTATTGGCTTATACGTTACATAGACACATCTTTTGCAGGTTTATTCCTCGTCGCTTTTGCTATTGTCGACTCTGAAAACACATGTAACTGGGAGTGGTTTTTGTGCCATTTGTCTGAAGTTGTTGACTGTTCCAGAACTTTAACTTTTGTGTCTGACCGTAATGTGGGGTTGGTACAATCGATGCGTACCGTCTTCCCCACTGCACACCATGCATTTTGCTTGCTACATCTGCAGATGAATCATCGAGACCGCATGAAATATGTTAATGCTGATAAAAAAAAAAGACTCATGCGGAAGTTGCGTGAATTCGTTTACGCCCCTACAGTTAATTCCTTCAACCAAAAAATAGATATTTTGTTACAATGTAGCCCAGTGGTGGTTGGAAATTTTCTGAAAGATTTGGATCCTGAACATTTGTTCAATGCATACTTCAGGTATCATGCTAGTTACATATATACTACGTAATATATTTTCAACCACTAAATCTAATGAATCTAATTTTTTTTTTTTTTGTCTCCATAGGGGATGCCGAGATGTGGTCTGACGCTGCCAAGCCTTTCAATAGTTGGATTCGAGAAGCTCGTAACCTTCCCATTATTCAGCTGGTCGATGCAGTTAGGGGTAAGATCATGGAACAAAGGTCAAAGTGTAAAGTGAAATCCATGGGGTGGGTTGGCGAGATCTGCCCGAAAATGGAAAAAAATTTAGTTACTGCGTACAAAGATAAAAGGTCATGGATAGTTAGTCAGTCGGATGACAATATGTTTGAGGTTTGTTCCCATCCATCAGTTTTAGTCGACATTGGCAACTGCTCATGTTCTTGTTTCCAGTGGCAACTAAACGGATTCTCGTGTTCACATTCTGTTGTTGCTTTCCGAAATAGTGGCAAGAACATTTATGATGCCATAGAATCGTTTTACTATGTCGACGAGTACAAGGCAACGTATGGGGGTTCCATCCACCCAATTCCCACTGTGGGGAAACCAAATTTCAATGTAACAGGCTATCTCATTTACGCCACCTGTGTACAAGCGTCCTTCCGGTAGGCTGAAGCGGAAAAGAATTCCATCAAAGGGCGAGGTTGTACAACACATTCGGTGTGGACATTGTGGAAAAATGGGCCATCATAATAGGAAAACATGCAAGGAACCTATGTAACATGCAAGATGATCTTATTTGCCCAATTTTTTTTCCCAAACCCATTGCTCAAATAATAGCAAATCACTTTCTTTATTTGTGACCACAATGTGGCTCAGCAACATTTTTTTCCCTTTATATGCTTCTACATTACTTGATGTTTTCCAAACAACACATATTTATTTTCCTAATTTTTTGGATCAGTTTGATGAATATATGGGATGGGTGGGATTTTTAATTTTACACATTACATTCGATGTTTAATTTTACACATTAAACATTCAGGACACCTAATCGAGGTTTGTTTGTTACCGTTATTAATCACTTCACACTAACCCCCCATGTCATGTTCGCCAATCCGTATGATGATTCAAAAAATCGTTGTTCAATAATTGTAAAAATCATAACACAATGATTATTATGATTCTAGTACACAAGCTTCAGATAGTCAAACTACATTATTTAAATGCACATCAAACCAAACAACCATTCAGATTCATGTCCAAATGTAATCCACTAACTTAAACATCATTGAGAAGTACGAATGCCACAAAAACACATTTGCCAATTTGTGAAATTTAAGTAATTCCCAAAAAAAAAAATAAACGTACACCAACTAAAACCATCATCACATATAGTACCAAACAAAAAAAAAACATACCCACAACTAACACGTCGAAAACATTAACTATCTACTTTGAATGTCCAACAAGTCGCTGTGACACGAACAAATTACTGAAACCGAACACTGTGGTGGTAGAGGACAACTTCAAACACGTGCCAAAGCACGGACTCCTTTGACTGGGTCATTCAAAAACATCTTCACCATTGGCGTACGTAGTTCGTAAAGCGTTTGCCCATCCATTGTTTTCCTAATATCGCCACCCTCCATGTATTGTCAGATGATGTAGCACACAAATATTGCACAATCCGTCCTGGTATAGGCCAACAAATCAACTATTTTAGACAGCATAATGTTTGGGGACCAAATTCAGTTGTCATGGACACTAAAGCAGCAACCCAACAACATGAGGACATAATCTAACACCCAATACATCATTTTCAGAATTCAAAATTGTGCGCATCTGTTTAACAATTGAGACACCACAAATTAATATAATGTAACATATCAGCATGCCATAATGCTTCTACCAAAGTAATTTACACTCTTACGAAACATTGCACACACATCCACGAACATATGATAATTACTAATAACATATGCGCACTTCACACTTATTTTCCACACCACATTAAAGGCAAACAAATACATTAGTGCATTTGACCACAAAGTTACGTGCTTCGTGCAAACATTCAAACATATACGTAGCGAAATAAAATATAACTCTAATCAACCACAATCACATATTTAGTGCAAACATAGCATGATAAAAGTCATAACTTACGTATTCGGCTTCTGCTGTGGGTAGTCAAGGATTGGGACAAGTGGGACATCAAAATCCGGCGTTTTACCATTGCTTGAGGCCAACCGTGGCTTAATGACTCTGTTGTAATGGTCTTCTACCTACTGTTTCTGCAAAATCAATGTTCACACACATTATTACACGACGCTGTAAAACACTTCAATCACTAACCACATTTTGCCAACATTGATGTAACAACAACTGCATAAAAGTACATTAAAACTCTATGGCTTACCACTTTCAACACTTCATTGTAATGCTCATCCCACGTCCCTCATCTAGGTTTCAAAGAATTGTGATGTTTCCACGTCCTGGTTCACCAACCGTTCACCATCAAAGTCCAATGTTTCGGGTAATATACTAGATAATGTGTGTATCTATGCCCTCTTGAAGCTTTTGTTTGCACGTTCAAATACTTCGTCCGAGACACTGCACTTAGATTTCGCATCACATCCTTTTCAAAAAACCCACACAAAAACCCGCAAACAATATCAAACCATTTGTCACGTGAGACATTTATTAAACGATAACTGACTGTATATGTTAAAGTTTCAGTGTTTTATTCATACACAAACGTATCGCACAAACACTACTGAACACATATGACGGGTCTACACCTTTGTTTGAACACACACCATTTTTTTGTAATTCCATGAGCATGGCTACATATGCGTCAATGACCTACAAAAGTACCAAAAACACCAAAATACACGTCGTACATAACCACTTACATTACATGTAAAATGACAAACAAACATGTTATACGCATGCACGGAGTGACATATCTCAACTTGCGTTCCCTTGAATCGACCCCCGTCGTACCAGGTCACGCACATCCGAAAATCGAACTTATATCCCATTATCTCCCTCATCCCATATCACAGACCTACAACCAATTTTAGGTCATAAGCATTTTCCTTAATTTATAAGTTCTGTGATACTACATCCAACACATATGTAGTGTACTACTATAGCTGTGAAACTAAATTAACTCAACCATCAATAATTGTATGCCTAACCTTCAATGTTCACAAAGGAAATTTTAAAACTCTGGTATGCTATTTTTCAATTTTCATACATGAAACATTGGCACCATTCTGTGTTAAACTACACATTCAGTGATTACTACCATTATTAGGAACTAAGCATTTCCTTTAAATAATATTTTTTATGATACTATATCCAATACATATGCATGGTACTACTGTAACTATCAACCTAATCCAGCTGAATCATCAACGAAACATTGACACATTTTCGTAACATTACACATCATATGATTTCTACCAAAAATGTGGACTGCCTACACATCCGAACCTTCACCGTTTAAGTTACTCACACTAACAACCACATACAACCAAAGATAAAATACGTAGTTGAATATTCAACAGTAAAATGCTTACCCATCGCCATTTAAGCTATACACTGTGTCCAGTAACTTTGTTTCGTCATATGCGAGCATGTTCCACACATGATGTTTCCGAGACATTCCAAACCCATGCCACGTTTTCTGTTCAACTCCTACATCATCAATAACGTATATCACTTCTGGCCCCACTTCCCCCCTGGTGCCTCTCTTCCAATTTTGCTTGCCACGATAAACAAACTTTGGATATTCATAGTCGCTTAATCTAAATTCACGTCATTCCTTGTCCTTCATTCTTCTGACCAATGACGACACGTTAGGGATGGAACTACATACTCTGCTCTTTACCCCTCTGTCTGCATCGCCAACATCAAACCCAATGACTCCATCTGCTATCCGATTAATATTGCCATTATGATTGCAATCAACTAGATTCGTTACCCAATCCATTTCGGCCACGTATTTGTCTCCCCTTTGCAAAGGTGGGATGCCCTTTTTTTCGGTACATTGCACACTGTCACATCACAATACATCTTGTAGACTACCCAAAACTCGCTCCGCACGCCCTCTTTCGGGGAGGGTGCGAATTGGGTTCTAGCTACTATAGTTCGGACTCCTGTCACGGTTCTGAATCTAATCTCACAAAGTGCAATGTAAGACTGATAAATCACCAAAGAGTCCAAATCTGGCAATTGGTTTTAGAAAATCAATTTTAATCAGAAAGCGCCAAACATGGACTGCTTTGCCAGATTTCAGAGTCGCCACCTAAATATTTTATTTTGGGAAATTTAGGAAACCCTGACTCGCGCCTAAGGCCACGTGTCCGTCATCACCAAAGTTGCCTCGGCTCGAGAACTTGGGTACGAGAAGGGAATGTCCTGAAATGAGCACTCCCGCTTGCCCGATCAAAGATCGACCTTTACTAACATGATATGTTGTTTTTGAAAACACATGTGTTCTTATTCCGATTATTTAATCTAGAATTACTATGTGATGCGCACAACATACAAGTATAAACTCAATCACTCAAGTTGGAACAAAACATCTCATGTTTGTTTTTTTGACAAGTGGTTTGAAGTTGCTACTCTCAAGTAGGCTAAAGTGCGGATTTGCCACCAAACAAGGTGGGCTTAAAACAACATGATTTTGCCACTTCAAGTGGGCTTAAAACACACATTTTGATGAATTATTCCAATTCAAGCAATGAAGCCTTCATCCACAGACATTCATGCAGTTAATCACTTAAACACATAGCCTCATGACAAGCATGCTGTCATGGCAGTCACTTACACACATGCAAAGATGCTAAAGCATAAACACTTACAGTGTACTCCGAGCCAAAACAGAAACTAATTAGAAATCAACGCATGAACCTAATTTATACAAGATGCCTAATGCAACGCATGCAAAATGCAACAAAAATAGGCTCGGCTATCTAGAATGATTTATGAATGCAATGCTCGATAACATGCTTTGAAACATGTATTCAAGAAAGTGTATTAAAGTACAATGCAGTTTGTATGATGTGCCGAGCCTGGTGCATGCAAAACAAAATGAATGATGCACGTATTCAAACATAAGTATACTAATTGAAACATGCCCTAAAACTAACTATCAAAAGCTAGTAAATAAAAGGGAAAAAGACGTGGGGTTGAAAGACATTCACACACACGTACACTTATTACAACATTTGTTCTCTTGACGGAGGGTCCGAATAAAATAAAAGCTAACTAGCTACGCTAATTAAGCTAACCATTACAAACCAACTAATTAACTAACTATTCTAGCTAATTAATTATTACAAGCCAAATTGAATAACTAGCTAATCTAAGCTAATTAGAATATTACAAAGCACTGAGCTAAATTAATTACAGCACAAGTAATTAACTACAACTAGCTAACAAAAGCGATAAATGGCCTCGCGGGCGAGGGAGATATGCATGCTCGGTTGCGTCCTCCTGAAAATCCACCACCTTGCCTCAAGACGCCTCTGTTTGCACTCTTTTGAATCTTTGAAAATTACACCGATTTTCGAATTGCTTCTTTCTTATCTCAAGAACCTTGAGGGTTGAAATTCCTCCTGTTGCTGCAACAAAGCACAGATAGAGGCAAGACAGTGTATTTGCAAGGAAATGTATGCACTTCCACACTCCTTATCATATCTTAAGCTCAAAGGAGTATGGCACTTGACTCTCGAGCCGCCAACCGAGTATCTTCAATGCATAGTGGCCAAAGGATCAAGCTTGCGCAAAACTCAATGAATGCACACATAAGACTCGAAAGGCCTCCACCCTATCATGCACAATCAAGGGCGTCGGCGACCAAGAAATAAGGCACGTTTCATCACTTCAAGAATGAAACGTCCCTTGTTTCTTGTGTTTGGATTAACGTCCGATCCAAACACATGCAATGTAACATAACATGTTATCTTGGCCATGTTTTACTTGATTCAATTTTGTTTATACATTTTAGATTACCAATTAGTCCCTTAATCGGTTAAGTCCAAAAGTGAGAGTCCTCTAGTTTTGAAAAAGTGAATTAGTGGGATGCAATGGCATATACTCCAGCACTGAAATGGCATGACAAATGATGCTAAAACATACTAACAACTCATGCAATGCATGCTAAGAGCCAAGAACATTAAAGCTAGCAAAGAGTATAACACAAGAGGCATGCAATATCGAGCTTAGACGACCAAACCAGTCCAAAACAGAGCTACAACATGGCAAGTCAGTAACAAAACATGCTCAAACTAAGGCTTAAAAGAGTAGAAAATCATGCTCCTTGGGTAGCTTACAAATAAGGCACAAAAGCACAACTCTCAAAAGCTCTCAAGGAGTAAAAGAAGTGCGAACATGACACATGTATATGCTATAAAATAACATGTTAAATGATGCCAAGACATGCAACCATCACAAGTATAGCATGCTATGGTGCTCAAAACTCAAGACTAGCTAAGACACTTGCACCATAGCCATACCAAGCAAGCCCCAAAGGATCAAGATGGCTCAAAATAGTCCTAAGGCAAGTCAAAACAATGCTAGAAACATAATGAAGTGTGGCCAAAATAAGCTAGCATTGTAAGCCAAAACACTAAGCATGCAAGGCCAAAGAGCGGGATTTCACTACAAGTACCAAAACCAAGCAAGAGGTGACTCCACCAACCAAAATCAGAGTTATAACATGGTAAAATAACACCAAAAACATGCTAAGATGGTAGCTCAAAAGCTTAGGCAAGCATGCATACGAATTAGCTCATGATCAAAGCATAAGGCACAACTCTTAAACACAATGAAAGAGTGATAAACATGAGAGTATGGCAGAAGTTTATGGTCTGAAATTACATACCAAATGATGCCATGCCATGTAGAAGGTTCAAATATGACATGCTAGGGGTCCCAAAGTGCAAGGCTAGCAAAGCCAAATACACTATAGCTATGCAAAGCCAAACATGCATGACCAAAACCACTTAAATCAGACCTCAAGCATGTTAAATCAAAGCCAAAAATGTGTTGGAGTAGAGCATACACATGCTAGATCAATAGGCTAAAACAACAGATATGCTAGGCTAGTGAACCAAAATTGCACAACAAGTGCAAGGGGCATGCAAGAGGCAACCAAACCAACACAAATCAGATTTATGACATGTCAAATAATAGCCAAAAACATGCTGAGATGGAGCCAATACATGCTAGAAAGACATGCTACTTTGCAAAGCTACAAGTAGGATTACACTACAAGTACAAGAAGCATGCAAGAGGTGACCAAGACAGCCCAAAACAAAGTTATGGAAGGTCTGGAAAGTCATAAAAATGAGCCTAAACAAAGCCTCCAAGAAGTAGAAACACATGCTCTTTTGAAGGGCCATCAATACATGCAAATAAGAGAAGAGGAGGGAGGACCACCCCCACCCATTTGGGACCTCAAAATCACATTTCTACCATTGAAATTCCTCTAAGTTTCAGTGGTGAGAAGCCCAATAAGAGATATTCTCAAAGGCCTAGAAAGATGGCACAAAACAAGACAAAACAAGCCACCAAATAAGATAAACCACCCCTAACTCAAACAAAGCCTTAAACAACCATTTTAAACACTTTAAAACAAGAATTTTTTTAGTTGAAAGCTAATCCTAAAATAGCATGCAAAGGTGGCTAAATAAGCAATGAAAATAATGCTTTAAAGTGGGAAAAGGACTCACCCTTGAAGAACAACAAGAACAGCAACTTCTTGAGCTCAAAACCAGCTTTTTGAAGCTCCCTTGAGACCCTCCAGCACCTTAGTAACAAAGTAGGAGTGTTTGGCTAAGAGGTTGCGTGCAAAAGTGTGAAGGAAATGCAATTCTAAGCACTATAAGGCACAACAATATAGAGAGAGAGAAATCTAGAGAGAGAGTAGATAATTTTGGCTTCTCAAAATTCTGAACCCGCTCTAAGGGGGAAGCACTTCCCCTTATATAGAGATGCAAGCAAAAGCTTGCTCATATCCCTCCCTATACGTGTAGGGAGGATGCAATCTGTGCCTAACCGCTGGCACAACTGGCACCAAAAATATCTGTAGAAAGTGCAAAAAGGCCGTCGACCAGTTAAGGTGGTCAACTGACCACCCAACCTAGCCGACCGACCACCAAAAGTGGTTGACAGGGACAAAAATTGGTCGACAGGGGGGGAAAGGTGGTCTACACAAAGAGAAGAAGGTGGTAGCAGGCTGCCGACCACTTAAGGTGGTCGACCAACCACCCACCCTAGCTGACCGACCACCGCTACAGGGGAAAAAACTGGCTGGCAGGGGAGAAAGGTGGTCTACACCTCTATTTCTCCCTCTAGGCAAAAGGGGGCACCAAGGTTTGGCTTAAAACAAGCACAAAACCAAAAGAGCTCAGAGACTCAGGGGCAAGGCGCGCAACCGAAAACCTTGGGGACTCCAAACGAGCGCGAACAAGCGTAATCATCGAGCACTCAAACGATGACGTCCAAGTTTTTAGGACGGTCAAAAATGGGGTGTCTACATATCCCCTAACCCATTACTTTGGCATGGAAAATTTTTAGGGGGAGTTTGATGTTTGTAGTTATCATTTCCAACTGATTGGGTCACTACATGTACCTCTCGATCGTCAATTACGTCCTTTAATGAAATGATTCTTTCCTCCAGCTCCCTAACTCGTGCGTTCAGCCGTTCAATCTCAGCATCTTTCGCTACAAGTACATTGTCAAACCCAATGAATACACTGTTGGTTTTTGCACTAAACATCCTCTCTGTGGTTGTAATCTTATTGTCTAACTCACACACATGTGCATCTTTCTCCCAGACTTCACACTCCAGATCAGTAATTCGCCTTGTTTCTTTTTTTAACTATTCACTTAAATCTGGTGTGCCGGTATCACCGTTGCATCCATGTTGTGTGCTTGCCAAGTCTAGCAGGTCAGGGAACAAATTCGTCCATGCCTCTCCTACTCCCGAACCCTTCCCATCCGTGTTCTATGGATGACGTGCTTGTCCTGTAATAATGTCATCTCCCTTCTTTGTTGACGTAAATTTGACTTCACCCCCGTGTGGCACATCTAACTACCAGCAGTCTAGACTAGGTTCTACGATGTTAATTGCCTCACTATCCGCGTTTCAAACACCCCCATCCCAGCTACTAACCGGCTCCACCTCTAACACATTTACAACATTTTCAACATGTACATGAGGCGCATCAGCTAATACATTCACAAAATAGCGTTCAATAACATTCCTACCTAGTTTCGCAGTATTAACCTGCGTTGACAAAAAAAAGAAAAAAAAAGAAAAAAACAAATTAACAACTTCACATTACACATTCAACAAAAAAAAAGAATCAAAACTCAGCAAAGAAACCATAATGAATACCTGTACGGATCCTTCTGCTGACAGGTCAGCATGTTTTAGTTTGCCCATGAGCTTCCCAATGTTCCACCGGCAAAACCTTGGCAATACATTTCATCTGTCAAGGTCAGCAATGGTTGTGTGCTCACAGAGGAGGAATTGCAACCATCGGGACAAGTTAATAATGTTAAGTACATGATCACATTTGTTTCTAAAATACAGGTATCTAAATGAATGTACATAACAAACCTCTTAAAGTAATAACATACCAGTAATGCAACTACACAGCCGGTAACTTTCTTTGGCCTACTGTGCATCTTGTTCAATGAACCAATTAGTGCATTACGGATCGTTGCTGTCCAATCGTATGACCGCAACGTGTTCAACTTATCAATCACCCGTACAAATGCCCACCTGATGGATTTACATGTCATTGCAAAAAATAGTTTCGCACAAATGTATATCCACACCAACTTCGCAACATCTTCTCCATCACGCTCTGTTTCCCCACGCATTGCCACCAATAGTAAGTCTTTGATTAGTTTTGAAGATATTTTGATGACGTTTAGACATCCCTGTTGGATGAAATTTAAAGGCGCTTTCCCATTATGCGCCAAATCTAGCTTGTCCTTCCCACATTGGATACC